>NC_142156.1:32649166-32949636 GCF_024610735.1 Ursus americanus | reverse complement strand
ACCAGCAGGAGACCCTGACAACAACAACAATATCCAAATAAGCCTGCTTGTAAGGGTAACTCAAGTGGAATTATTACCAGGGTGGAATCAGTGGGCTTCTCTGGGGGACTTTAAGCCTTGAGCTTGGTTCAAGTGCATTGCGTCCCAGTCGTGAAGCCAGGGGCCAGGCAGAAGGAAACTGAAATATCAGGTGATCCTGAAATATCTCCTAACATAAATGTTTCAGTTAGTTGTCTAGCTGAGGAGACTGGTGACTTGGAAAAATGAATAGCTCAACCCCACACCAGCAGGGGGCGCAGGAGGGCTGCTCCTGAGGGCTCAGGGTCAGGGCCAGGAAGACCAGGAAAATCTATCACTGACCTTTCCACACTTAGAAAAGCAGGGTCCTCACTGTGTGTGACTTTCCTGCACCTGGGCCCCCAGGGGCCACAAGAGCCCTCAGCTCAGATTCACACATCCCTCATAATTCGTCCTCCACTGCATCACAAAGTAAATTGTCTAGACCTGATTTTCATGGAAAGATAGTTGGACAGGACCATCACATAACAAAAATACATTTGCTTTATGAACTCATGCTGTAATGGTCCCTGGGCAAAGGATAGGACACACAGGGGGAGGGACTGTCTCCATGCCAGCAAATAGGCCTCAGCAAGCAGAGCTCTGGGGCTTCTCCACCATGGCCTGGATTCTTCTCTTTACCTCCTCACTGAGTGAATAGAGAGTTTCCTTTAGGGGAAAGTGTACAGATAGGGGGGTGATGAAGACATTGGCTCTCCTTTTCGCTCCTGTCATCTGGGTACAGGTCTTTGTCTTTGATCTTTCTGTCACCTTCTGATCTGAGTTCCAGGGTCCTAGGTCATACGGGGCTCATTCTGCCCTCCACAGTGTTTAAGTCTTTGTAGAAAAAAAACATGGTTTATAATATATATATTAAAATAGAGGGTTTGTTGCATTCTAGAAAATCAATGTAGGGAACACAACCCAAAAGAAGAGTATCTGGTATGAAAATTAGAGGAAGATCTCATTTATGAACATAGCTAATAGTTGCACAAATGACTCAAAATATCAGCTACTAGAAGCCATGTTATCGGGGAGCCTGGGTGGCAGTTACGTGTCGGCCTTTGGCTCAAGTCATGATCTTGGGGTTCTGGGATCAAGCTCCGCTTGGGGTACCTGCTCAGTTTGGAGCCTGCTTCTTCCTCTCACTCTGCCCCCCCCCCCCCGCCACTTATGCTCTCTTGCTCTCGCTCTCTCTGTTGTATAAAGAAAATCTTTAAAAAAGAATCCATTTTATCTTAGGAAAAATTGACCTTGAGCATCAGGGAGAATTTGGGCTGAGACTGGGTTGTGTGAGGAATATGGAATGTGTGGAATCAGATATTACGTGGCATGGACTGTGGATCAGATGCCCAAATAGGGTAGAGCTAATGATCTCCCAGTGCTGGTTCCCTGACCCTCTCTGGAAGAAAGCAGTGGAGTCACTAGACACACTGCAAGGGACACACACACCTATAGAGTGACCTGGTGAGCCTGCATCAGCATCCCCTCAGAGATCCGAGCCGTGCCCAGAGGAAGCTCCTCCCTGACTCATGCAAGACCACACAGGACATACAGGGGGCGCTGCTCTATCTACTTCCTGCATGTGAGGGGCTTCTGGTATTCTGGTGCTTCTCCCATGTCCAGCCTATCAACCCCACCATTCTGCTCTGGCTGCAGATCCCACCCAGACCTGACCCATAGGAAAGTGAATAGGACCCTGGTGTCTGGGAAATGCCTGGGAAAATGTGTCCAGGTGGGCACCCTCAGGGACCCTTGCTGCTAGTTATGACTTCCATGTGCTTGTGATGAAATAAATATGTCATAGGTGCTTGATCTGCCATTATTTCACAGTTGTTATTTCATTCTGATCTTTTTCATTTATTCCAAATACTTTATAGTGACTTACGTAAACTGATATCGTTCATGATTTCAACTTTCCAATTCTTTCTTTTGAGTGTGAATTCTGCTCCTCACCTCAAAATTTCATAGGTATGAAATTATCTATTGTATTCTAAAGTGTCAGGAATGCATTAGTGTAATAGGAACATCATTTAGCACAAGTTTTTTTTCTCTGATGTGAGTTGGGGCTCTCAAACACAAGAAGAGAAAGGGAAAAAAATTATGCAGGATTTAACAAACCAACAATTTAGTAGTGATTCCAAACTGAATACCAATCATTTTTATATCTCAAAAGAACACCAGCCCTCAGCCTCATCTTCTCTATTTCTGGAGACACTTTACCGCCCTGCCACTCCTCTTTCCTCCCAGTCCCTTACCCAGCCTTCCCAGTCCCTCTGATCCTCAGCAGAGCACAAACGGAACTGGAGTTCAAAAACCTCCATGATGGTCACACCCACTTGTTCTTCCAGTGTCTTTTTCATTTCTTCTAAAGACATATATGTCCATATGTTGTTATACCTGATGGGGCACACTGTCTCATGAATTCATTGTGACCCTCTGTCTTTTATCCACAAAACTTGCAGGTACATTGAAGCTAATTCTTATAATTGATGGTTTCTTAGAACAAAGGAGGATGTTTTCCCCAGCCTGGCGGGGCTGGTCAGTGTGCTGCCCCCATCCCTGGTTGGCGCACACTAAGCAACTGCAGACAGGGTCCATGACTGAGTCAGAGGAGACCACCATCCCTACATTCCTCAGCCATGGGCTTTGAGATTCCTTGTGTCCTCATTTCTGGAGGACTGACTGTTAAGATCCTCCCAGAAGACAAGAAGAGGTAGCCCTGGGAAGAGAAGAGAATGTTCCAGGGTTAGATTTGTGGTAACCTAGAAGCAGGGCCAGGAGGTGGAGCACACACCCATCTCCTCATTCAGTTCTCAGGCTTCCCAACGAGGAACCCTGGGATAGAGGTCACCAAGGTCATTGGGGATGTGATTTGGTAAAGATGCCCCCCTGACACATAGTGTCCCAGGTCACCCTGCAGTCATTGGAGTGTGTGAGGTCCCAGCATATACTCCTTTCAAGATATCCCAGGGGACCTATGGGGACTCCTGGGGCAGAGAGAGAGAAGAAGCTGATTTGCATGAAGCGCCTTCTCCTCCTAATAGGTCTGGAGACATGAAAAGGTCCAGGGACACCCGACTCCAGCTCAAAATTCTGTGAGGGCCGCACACTGTGAGGGTCCCCAACATGGTCTGGATGGTGCTTCTTCTTGGGCTCCTTGCATATGGCTCAAATCAGACGTAGGGACTCTGTCCGTGGTGGAGGGGGCACATAAAAGCAGCGTCCCAAGTGCTTCTTGTCTCCCATTACAACACTGTTCTCTCCTGTTGGTTATAGGAGAAGATTCTCAGGCTGTGGTGATCCAGGAGCCATCCCTGTCACTGTCTCCAGGAGGGACAGTCACACTCACTTGTGGCCTCAGCTCTTTCTCAGTCTCTACTAGTAACTCCCGTCACTGGTTCCAGCAGACCCCAGGCCAGGCCCCCTGCATGCACATCTACAGCACAAGCCGCCACCCCTCTGGTGTCCCTGAGCACTTCTCTGGATCCATCTCTGGAACAAAGCCATCCTCACTATCACGATGGTCCAATGTGAAGATGAGGCCGACTATTGCTGTTTGCTGTCTGTGGGTGGTGGTCTTTACACAGTGATTTACATCCATGAGGAAGTGCAGCCAGAACCTCCCCAAGTGCTCAGAATGGCTCAGCCTCAGAGGCGGGAGAGAAAGGAGGGGGGTTATGGTCACCAGCACCATGGGAAGGGAAGCTCCCTGTCCACATGATCCTGTTTCTAGGTTCATGGCCAAGTGTCCCCCATCTTGAGTATCTCAGGGTGTGTCCGTCTTTCCAGTGTGACCCTCCCAGACTGTGCTTCTTCTTCCATCTGCCTAAAGTGTTGAGTGAGGGCTCAGTTCCATTATATAGATTAATACCAAGATTCAATGTGCTGCTACCAAGAAGGACCATTGTCCAGAGAACACTGGTGGTTATAACTGTATTCATTAATTTCATAATGAGAGGCAAATTAATATTTTTTTAATTGGAAGCTTGATAAAAATGTGATGCTCCATCCTAGACCTTCTAAATCTGAAACCTGTGTTGGTTTTCATAGATCTACGTTTAACAAGTCCTCCAGGAGACTTGTATGAACGCTGATGTTTGAGAAGCATCACTTCTTTTATTATTATGAAATTATTTCTGAAAGTATTTCTTTAGAGTGCCATGAGAATAACATGTTCTAACTCAATCATTCCCCAAATCCCACAGAACACCAAAGAACACTGAGAAACAGATTCAAAATATCAGTCCACTGGTGGTCACAACATCCCACTGTGGCACAATGCATGCTGGGAGACAGATGAGGGACAATATGTGACCAGTGGTTGTAGATTTGTAATTTGGCCTGGAAACTGTATGATCTGAGCATTACGGTCCCTGACTACAATGGGGTCCCAGCGAAATATTGAGACACAGGATAGCATAACAGTATGTATTCTGTTTGGTCCCCCCGCCACTAAATGAAGTTGTGCAATACTTGACATTATTCTTGGGTGGTTTCTACTATTTTTGTTTCAAAACACACCACCTGCATTAAAAATTACTAAACTATTCTGAAAATTAAATTACCAGTTTATTTTATATCCACAATGATATTAATCTTATAGGAAATTCACAGCCAAGTAAAACACAGCCCCAGGCATAATTTATGCTCAGTAGATTTTGATCAAGGAATGAGGCAGCATTTTGTTTAACTCATGCTTTCCAGCACTTACATTGAAATTGTTCATCACTTTAGTTGACACCTTCCCACAAAGAAAACTTCGGGCCCAGAGGGCTTCACTAGGGAATTCTATCAAGCATTTAAGGAGGAAACGATGAAAATACTACGGAGATACTGAGGAGGTAAGAAGAACCTTGAATATACGTTATACATCTAGTTTTTTTCTCTATTAGAACCAGATACAATTTTCAAAATAAAGACAATTAAGAATCAATATGCTTCATAGACATAGAGACCAAATATAACAAAATACTTGCAAATTCAATCTAACAATGTATCAAAGGGGCATCTGGGTGGCTCAGTAGGATGAGCGTCTGGCTCTTGGTTTTGGCTCAGGTCATCGTCACATGGATCTTCAGATTGTGACCCATGTCAGGCTTCACACTTTGGTCTGCTTGAGGATTCTTTCCCTCTGCCCTCTTCCCTCTCTCTCTCTCAAAATAAATAAATAAATCTTTTAAAAATGTCTGTTGTATCAAAGGTGGTCATTTTAGATGCTTAAAGTTTGTGAAACATTTGAAAGTCAGTCATTGTAATTCACCCTAAAAGACTAAATTAAAAATATTATCATCAGAATAAATGAACCTATATTCACCCAAAACCATTCTTCTAGAGGCATACAGATCAAGAAGGGGAAATAAACTGTATTATTCTAAGGTGATATGATCATTTATGTAGAAAATACAAAAGAATTGACATGAAAAGAAAAATCTCAAATCTAATAAGCATATTACAACATAGCTTCAGAATGCACACTTAATACAGAAAAAATCACGTGCTTACAAATTACTTAGCATTGAGCAAGTGGAGTGTGAAATATACACAATTTATCGTAGCGCCGAAAAAGCAGACATTCTTAGGTATACATCAAACGTAATATGTGCAAGATCTATATAAGGAAAATAACACAATTCTGATGAATGAAATGAAAGAAAAACTAAATAAATTAGGAGATATTCTATGCTCATTGGTGAGAAAGGTCATTACTTTCAAGATGTTAGCCCAGTAAATGGTATTAAGGAGGGCACGTATTGCATGGAGCACTGGGTGTTATACAAAAACAAAGAATCATGGAACATTACATCAAAAAGTAAGGATGTACTGTATGGTGACTAACATAACATAACATAAAAAAAAAAAATGTCAGTTCTTCCCAATTGGATGTAGATTCAATGCAACCCTTAAATCCTGGCAAGATATATTGTAAATACTGAGAAACTGATTGTAAAATTTATGCAGAGAGGGAAAAGATCCAAATTAGCAGCATAATATTGCAGGGGAAGAACAAAGTTAGAAGACTGACACTTGAACTTGAAGACCATTATAAAGCTACAGTATTCAACATCAGTAGAAGACCAATAGAGAACTATAGATCACAATGTGTTATACTTTGTGTCTGCCCTGTTTTCACAGATGCTCAGTGTGGCCAAAATATGGGCATCTACCATGATCTCCTGGGGAAACCCATCTCCTTCTGAGAGAACCTGGTATGGAGAACATGGGAAGGACTGAGTCCAAGTAAGAGGGATGAGGCTGGGGCAGGGGACAAGGGGCAGAGCTGCAAGGGGGGAAGGGGAGGGTGCAGGACTGAGCAGGGAGGACGCTTAGGGGTGGGAGGGGCTTGGGTGCTCAGCAAAAGCAGGGAGGTGTCACTGAAGGGATTAGAGCCATGGGGGACCTGCCTGAGCTGAAGCAGAAGGATCCCTCTGAGTGCCTTGAGGAGAGGGATTCTGAGGGAAGTGGGTGATCTTGTCATAGACCTTTTACTTAAGGTCCCCGTGAGTCTAGAGATTTGGTGACCATTTGCACATAGAGCTGATTTGGTTTTTGGACCCTGTGAAAACATGATTTCAGCACCCCCTTTCCTATGTCTGTGGAAACAAGAATAAAACATCACATTCACCTTCTTAGAGAAGAAAAGCAATGGGTATGAAACTACAAGTGGAAAATAAGTTTAGCTACCACATAAACAGTTTGTGAGGCAACAAAGACAGAATCCTGACAAGAATTTGAAAGCAGAAATACTCAGAAACCAATGAATTTAGGAGAAATATCTCACTTCCAAACATAAAAACATATGTATACTATTCACCAGTAAATGTTCAGTCAGACAAAGCTGATAGCTTTTCAGAAATCACTCTGTCATATCTGATCCCAAACAAATTGTAACAGCACCACATGACCTTTGAAATATATGCTGAATTGATGTCGTGAGGGTATGTCACTGAGCTGACTTCCTGGAAAATGTCCAGTCTCTACCGTTCCCTGAAGATCCCCCACAAGACCCTCAAAGCAGCTCCACAGTCCTCTGATCAGTGACGTTTGACAGGATACAGTCACCATTTGCAGTAACTTCTATGAGGATGGTGAGCACTAATTATTTGTGTGCATTTTTGCACTTTCCATAGAGAGGTGTCCCTTCAGAGAGTGAGAAACCGGAGTAATCATGTACAGTGTATATGAACCATGGTATCTAGAGATAAGACATGTTAGTGAGAATAGACAAGGACCTGGTGAGCTGCTGAAAGCCACTGGGCTCTCAGGGCTTTGGTCCTTGTTGAGATTGGTGCATTGTGACCAACAGGGGGTGCTGTGGGACTGCCCTGTGGTCCCTACACAGCTGTTCAGTGAGGACCCTTCACTCAAGGGAGTCTGGGCCTGTGTGCTGGGCCCTGTGCTCCCTGAGGGGGACTCAGGAGCTGTGTCTTCTCAGCCCTGGCAGAGTCCCCTGAGCAGGGAGTTGTGTGTGGTCTCAGCAGGTACTTCCTCCTAGGGCTCTCCCAAGGGTTGAAGCCACCCTCATCCTCCTCAGTGTGTGGTGTGAGTTGAGCTCCAGCACCAGGGCTCAGGGAGGGGCTGGGCAGTCACTGGGTGAGACCCATTTGCAGGGACAGTCCCACTGGTGGCAGAGGGTGGAAGAGAAAAAGAGGCCTGGGGCAGCCGGGCCATTAGTGAGGAGTAGGGGCTGGGTCAAGAGGCCGGGATTCCTGTCCTTATGCTCCTCTATCAAGGTACACGTAGGGTCAGGACTTGGGTAGTGGGTCCCCATTCTCAGGCTCCATCAGTCCCTCTGGCTCAGATATTGAAAAGTGGTACTCTGGCTCCTGCCCTTCAGCCAGGAGGGTCTGTGTTTGAAGGTCTGTGTCACAGCCTGTGCTGACCCAGCTGCCCTCCCTCTCTGCATCTCTGGGATCATCAGCCAGACTCACCTGCACCCTGCGGTGGCTTCCATATTGGCAGCTATGACATATACTGGTTCCAGAAGCAGCCAGGGAGCCCTCCCCAGTATCTGCTGAGGATCTACTCAGACTCAGATAAACACCAGGGCTCCGGGGTCCCCAGCCCCTTTTGTGGCTCCAAAGATGCATCAGGCAAAGCAGGGCTTCTGCTCATCTCCGGGCTGCAGGCTGAGGATAAGGCTGACTATTTCTGTGCTACAGCTCATGGTGGTGGGAATGCCTCACAGTGTCTCAGATAAGGAGGAAGTGAGACCTGGAACCAGAGACCTTGTCTCTGAGCCTCTTGTATTGAGAAGCTTCTGTGCAGGCTCCTGTAGGGGAGCCTGTCCTTGAGGGAGAGGAGTGACACAGACTATGCTGTTGCCTGAGCCAGCACAGGTGTCCCAGGAGCTCACCCAGGTGAGGGGAGAGACCCCAACTGCACATGCGCCCGGCTCTGGGATAAATGAAAATAATAAACACTTTGAAAATTATACCCTCAGTTTCTTCCTTTTGTTGTGTCTCCTTTACTACCCACAGAGAATGTTTTCTTATCACAGTCCTGGTCTAAAATTGTATGTTTAGAGTCCACATGTTAACACGCACCTTGGTCACAGACACAATCATCTCTTTCTCTGAACCAGGTACAAATAGTCATGACTTCTTCAGACACACTGACATCATCCCCCCTCCACAATCACCCTGTTCTTCCCTCTGTTCCCACCTCCCCCAGGTCTCCAGTCTCTCTCTGGCTCTTCAGGTCTGAACAGTCTCCACACTGGGATTTCAGAGAAAAGTGACAATGTTCTTGCTGTCACTTCCAGTCTCCAGGGTCTTCCTCTAGGGAGGACAAGTAGCAGAAATTGCACCAGCATGAAATTCCTTCATCATCTGCTTCCTGCTCTCATACCCAGAGTGTAATTCCCACTTCTCACCAGACTCCGTCGATCTCTGTAATATGACAATAATATTATTGTACTTCCAAAATATGAATGTTCATTCAGGCTTTGAGGATTAGCACATAGAAGCTATTGGTGTATTTAATTTTTCATCCTCAGAATGACCGAGGCCCCACAGGTCAGTGTTGACATAGTTGGCAAAGGAGAGAGTGGCTTCATACTTTAACACATACCAACGGTTTTTCTTGTGGCTCAGAATGTGTGTTTCTAAAATTGTCAGGATACTAACTCAGCCACACACTTTTCCTCCATCAATGAAGTCCCATTCATTAGCCCCTTTCCAAGATGCTCTCCACTGGGCGCCCTAAGGAGACACCAGCAGAACACAGGGCACAGTGAGGAATGGCTGTCATGTGAGGGGGCAGGAAAAGGGGGCTGCATGGACCCTCCTGTCCTGTGATTTCTATGACCTGAAGACTGCACAGCTGTGAGATTTGTGTCCTCAGGGTTGGAAATGGACAGATGTCTTCCATTCCATAAGACTCAACCTTCTGACTCTGAGGATGTGTTACCAGAGTCCATCTCACCAAATTCCTCTTCCTTGTGTAGAAGAAGGTCCTCTTCGGAGAGAATCACTGCCCACTGCCCCTTCTTGCACATCCTCATGCAAGGGATGTGACCTTCCAGACACTGGCCTTCTTTGGCTCCAAGATCCAGGAGCCTGGAAGTTCTTACAGGGAGACTGCTCTGGGGATGGGATTGCATGGAGATCATCCTCAAGGATGTGGGAAAGACATAAGAGGGACAGAAGGACACTTGCCCTCATGCTTGGCCTCTGAAGGAAAGCTATAGCGATAGTACATGGAGAATATTATCATTCGGTGTGTGTGTGTGTGTGTGTGTGTGTGTGTGTGTGTGTGTGTGACCCCTCTCTCTTTTCTCCTGTCTCACAGTGTCCTTGAGTCCACAGTTTCCAGGTGTCTCTCTCCCTCCAGAATTCAGGGTCAACCTGGGCTCACCCAGCCATCCTCAGCACTACAATCTCCAAGAGGCAGAATCCCTATCAGCAAGTAGCACCAGTGATACTGAGGGTAACAAGGCTCCTGTCACCAGGACAGCCATGACATGTCCTGAACACCTGCTCTCCTGGGACGAGGCTGATGCTCAGGAGTCATGGAGGGAATCTCTGTCTCTGTGGGCAGCTCAGCTCTGGAATAACTCTGGGCTCTAGTGTGTGCCTGAGGCTGGTCAGTACATTGATTCTGGGGAAATAGCCTGGTGATGGGGACATGAGACACACCCTCCCAGGCTCTCGATCCTGGATGTCACTCCTCAGTCACCCTGGTGACACCTCCAGTTGGCTGGACTTCTGCTGGAAAGTCTGTCCCAGGCCAGGGCCACAGGGCCTGTGATATCAGGGACACAATCCCCTTTATCTCCACGTCTCCACCACTCACCTGTGGGACCTTTAACAGAATCCTCTGGGTCCAGGTGGCCTTGGGTAATAGCAATTCCTTGCTCTGCTCATTGGTGGCAGAAGGAGCACTTGCTCTGTGTGGACATGTTGGACACGAGGTACGGGGACAAGAGCTGTGTGCACAGCAGAGGGTGATCTGACCTCAAACCCCTCTGTCCTGGAAGCTCTGACTGGGTGTGGGAATTCCATCACTGAGACGGCTCTGAGGTTCATAGGGACAAGCCCCTCATGGGGTTTCATTGGGCATCATATCTCGCTTCCTAGCTGTAGCTCCAGACCTAGGATACAAAATTTATGATAAAAAAAAAAGTGATTTTAGAAAAAGTTTACAGACTTCTCTGTTCAACGAAGAACAGAAAGCATCCCTTCCCCATTGTTGTTGTGTCCATGGTTTTAGACCAATCACTATGCTTATTATCTGCAGTAATTACATATGTGAAAATAGGATACTCGTGATTGCACCGGTATCTTCACAGGACTTTATCCTCTAGTTTCAATCAATCCTAATGAGAAGGACTTTGCATAAAATAACACAAATCCATTTTAAATACGCATTGGGCTCAGCAGTGATGAATACATAACCACTGTCACTGCATCCGTGTCATGCATCTGCAGTTGTTACTGCTTTTCTCCTAGAACGTCTGTCACGATTGCCCTTTGTGCTCTGAGGCAGTGCCACACACAGTCCCACGTGCCAGGGCTCCTGCAGACTTGTGTTTGTGCTGGGAGGACAGATCTTCGGAGGGAATCACTGCCCACAGGGTGCGGAGAACTGCTGTTTCAAGCAGGTGGAAACAGTGACAGATGACCAAGATTTACAGCGTGTTTACCTCTAGGAAGGCCCACGAGGGCTTCTACCCACAACCTGCAGAGAAGCATTCCCTGTCTCCTCAGAGCTGTGGGAATCTCAGAGCAAGGGCAGATCTGGAATCCTGGGAGGAGTCACATAAGAAGAAAGTACACAGTGTCCTTCACAGAAGGGCCATGTGTCCATGCGGAACCATCACTGCTCTGGACTTGGTTCTGATCTAAAAGGAGTTTGTGTAGAGACGCCGCCTTGGTCCTGACACATGAACAGGCAAGATCGCCATGGACAGACTCTCCTGAGGAGTCTGAGTAGAGCATAAAGTCTGCATTGAGGTGATAGGAGGACACATAAGGGGACAGCTGGCTGTTCCTCATGCAGGAAACAGTGGACTGAGCTGCAAGGATGTAGCCACTGTCTCTGATGGGCTCTGGTCACCATGTCACACAAAGGTGTGTCTGGTACTGGCCACCAGGGGGTGCTGGGGGCCATTTCTGAGGAATCAGTGGTGATCAAAGCTGGGACCTGACCACTGTGCCCTCTGCTCATTGCTCACAGCTGTGATCTCCCCACCCCCTGCCCCACAACAGCCCCTCCCCTTCCCATTCCCCTACCATCCTCAGGCAGAGGGAGCTGACCCAGGGCCAGGGAGGGGTCAGAAAACTGGGGTCTCATTTGCATGGACAGGCCCTCCCTCTCTCAGGGGATGAAGAGGGGAAGGGAGAGATGAGGGGAGGCTCTGCTCAGCAGTGGGGCACAGAAGTCAGGACCAGGGATGACCTGCACCATGGCCTGGTCCCCTCTCTTCCTCACCCTCCTCGCTCACTGCACAGGTGACTGAATGCAGGAACAAGTAAAGGGACCCTGGGAGGACATGTGGGTCCCGGGTCCTCCTCCTGTCTGCAGACTCCAGCATCACCCTCTCTGTATTTCTCCCCCTTTCAGGGTCCTGGGCCCAGTCTGTGCTGACTCAGCCATCCTCTGTGTCTGGGGCCCTGGGCCAGAAGGTCACCATCTCCTGCACTGGAAGCAGCTCCAACATCGGTGATAATTATGTGAGCTGGATCCAACAGCTCCCAGGAACAGCCCCCAGAACCGTCATCTATAATAATAACAATCGACCGTCGGGGATCCCAGATCGATTTTCTGGCTCCAAGTCTGGCAGCTCAGCCACCCTGACCATCACTGGGCTCCAGGCTGAGGACGAGGCGGATTATTACTGCGCATCATGGGATGACAGTCTCAGAGCTCACACAGTGCTCCAGGCATGAGGGGAAGTGAGACAAAAACCCACTTGTCCCTCTGTAGAGGGGGACACACGCCAGCAGTTCCTGCTCAGCTTAGCCTGTAATGCTCCTTATTCCTTTTCTGACGCCCTGGGCTCGGGTCCATCAGGGGCATTGACAGGGAGCAAGACTCTCCTGTCACTCCTGTCCTCAGAGTCACTCAGAGCAGCTCATTCCTCAATAAAGAGTCTCCATGTGAACAGAAATTCTTGTTTCATCAGCTGGGGTATTTTACTTCTAGGATAGACCATATAATTTTTTTTCCTTCCTGCTCTTCAAATATATAAAACATTTTATTTTGTCTCTGACCATATCATGGGACCTCAGCACTCCCCATGTGGTGTTTGAAGAATAACTCAGTCCTGTAGCATCAGAAATTATTATCTTCTTGGTTATAAACGGTGCTGCTACCTAGTTTTGTCTTATTTCTTGTTTCTTTGAGAAATAGATGCTCACTTAGAATTGTAAAAGTATTTAAAAAAATCCCAAAATTTTTGTCCATGGAAAAAACCTGCATGTGAATTTTTATACCAGTTTCATTGCTCTTCACTAAAAAATGAAAGCGTGCAGAAATCTGTCCACAGAGATTTACCGCAGGTTTATATCTAATCACCCAAATATGGAACCAATCGGAGATCCCAGCAAATAGGCAGCACATTTATAAAGAGGGATATAATACATAGTACGGTTAAAGTTACATCACATATGGGAAGCAGCGAACACTCTGGAGAGAGTGCAAACATCTACAGTTTCTGGGAGGATAAAAGATACAACAGAGCTGATCATGTGAACAAAGGAAAAGGTCTCTGAGCAACAGAATGATTCTATATGACGCTGTCACGGCACTGAAATGACACGATGACACTGTCAGAGTCACTGAACACTGTACAGCCACATGACGGAACCCAAGAGTGCAGGTCCAACTCATTTGGGAGGTTTGGAGCCCAGAATGGGGCACAGAATGTGACAACTCCACGTACCTGCAGCACAGACCTGTGATCCCCGCTCAGCGCAGGGCTCGGGGGACGCTGCTGAGCTGAGTGACGGTGAAAAGGAGCAGAGCCTGTCCATGTAAAGTCATAAGAGACTTCACGTGAGCTCTGTGCTCTAGTAGGTAAGCTCGCGTCCCGTGGGGAACAGGCAGATTATGTTGATGGGGCTATGATGTGTACAGGAATTGAATAGATAAGTAAAAGGATGGATGGAGGTGGATCCTGATTTCTCACTTTGGGAAAGGGAATTCAGACATGACCAAGGGAGGAGGCTTGAGTGAAGCCTGTAGCTGGTCATGGATTAGAGCTGGAGCTGGCAGTTTGGAATCATGTTTCGTTTGATGGAGTCTGATAACTGCATGTGGAAACAGTCACCACTGGGTGCACGTTCCTGGGTTATCTGACTCATCTATATGCCTTTTGTCTGTCCGCTGAGCGGGACTGGAAGCAGTGACACCTCATAGCCATGAGATACATTGCCCCACATTTTGCTTTTTAATACCATTCTCCTGGGAAGGGATGCAGGCTTCTTTGGGGAAACATTTCATTCCCAGGGTCACCTGGGTGGCTCAGTAGCTTAAGTGTTTGCCTTTGGCTCAGGTCATGATCTTTCCTCCTTCTCCACACCTGAGGCCAGGCACAGACAGAGGGACCATCACACACAACAAACACATTTGCACGAAGAGTCTGGATCAGGGAGACCCTCAGGGAAGAGAATAGTAGAAAACGGGGGAAGAGGGGTTTCAAGGCTCAAAGTGAGGCCTCAGCAGCTGAGTTCTGGAGGCATCTCCCCCTGCCTTGGACATCTCTCCCCTTCACCTCCTTCTTCAATCACTGGCCTGGGGAGGTCCTTTGGGGCAAATGACAGGATGTGAGGGACACATTTTTGCCACCTTTTCTCCTGGAATCCAGCACAAATGTTCAAGCATCCCATTCTTTCTACCACCTTCTCTCCCTACTTCCAGGGTCCAGGTCAGACTATGCTGGTCTCACCATTTACAGAGTTTGGGTATCTGTGTAAAAAATAAAAACATAACTAGGCGTGCATGCATATACATATGAAGGAACATATAGAATATTTATAATATTATATGTTAAAATACTTACATGTTTATATAATATGTATATATCACATCTAACGTGTAGTATATAATCAGTAATAAAATATCTTCACTGAAACAAAAAGCAAAGCAGAAGGCATCATGAGAGAATGCTAACAAATATGCAAGACAATTTCCAAGAACGTTTAAATAGACAGCATGTGCCCCAAACTCATTTCTAATCCCAGAAAATCCATGGCACCCAACCAACATGAACAGTTGTAGATACAATTCTAGGACAGTTCCATGTGTTAATATAGACACGCGTCGTTGAGCGTATTAGCTAGAAGAATCCAACATCGATTGGGACAATTCCCCTTGACCTCTAGGGAAGAACGGGCTGAAAGCAGGGCCTTTCTGTGGTCTCTGGAGGTGAGCTTACAGGAATTATGGAGGGGGCTGCAGACAGCAAGAGGTAATGAGGCATGTGCCCAGTGTCCCAGTAAGAGTCTCAGGCTCTCAGTGTCGATTCTTTAAACACTTTGGGAGAGGTCGATGGGGATATTGGACACACTGACAAAAGACACAATGCTGTTCCAGCCTGTGGTGGGCAGCATACACTGTGGTCATTCTTTGATACAAAGCACAGATCAAACAGACCTCTTACTTGAGCCAAGCCACATCTTGCAAGGGCCACCAGGAGAGCTGCTCTCTGCTCCTTCTGCATTGTCATGGGCTCCTGGATCCTTGGATTTTTCTGTAATACCTGGATTGAAGATTCTACTATTCACTTCTGCGTAAAGGGAATGGGGGGATTGTTTAATGGGTACACAGTTCCCATTTGGAATTATGAGAAGGGTCTGGAAATGGAGAGTGCTGGTGGTACACAGCATCGTGGGTGTGCATAGCGCCACTGAACTAGTTTTGAATTTCACATTATGCATATTTTGCCATAATTTGAAATTTACTAGTTCAAAATCCAAACTATATGTAAAAGTTATTCTCACAAAAATCTCCACAGCTGAATAAAACCTAATGAGCTTCTTTTGCTTCTTTTTAATTAAGACATGCTAGACTAATCTGTCCTCCACTCCCAAGATCCATCTCTTGCCTGTTGCTGTCTGTGACCCATACCTGCTTGTGCTTAGCTTCCACTTTCACTTGTGCTGCTAACACCAGGAGGCCTGCTGCTGTTATGTAGGTCACGCTTTATGAGGTCAATGAAATGTTGTGGTTGACCTCTTGAGATCCAACAACACAGCTCTAAGAAGACATGGTGAGTGGGCTCAGTCTTGTCAGGAATGGGGTTGAAGAAGCCTACAGATGTGCCACCTGGACCAGCCCAGCTCTTCACTGAAGTGGACGTGAATCTCGAATGGGTAGTGAAGGAGAAGGCCTATTTGCATTGTCTGTATCCTTCAGATTGACGTCAGCAGCAGGGCCTGTCATTCACACCACTGAGTGATACCTTGCAAGTTTCCTACAGTGAAAGTGATTAAATAGCATCCAGGAGAAGCTGTTCTCAGGACTCACGCTATGAAGCTTGGAGACCTGAGCAGTGCAAGGGCTGTGCTGTCATCATACAGTGCTGCCCTCCTAGTGGCTGTGTCATTCACCAACGTGTCTCAGCTGAGCCCCTTTATGGGTCTTGTCCCTGGGTAAGGGATCGCTCAAGGTCACTAACTTTCCCAAAGGCAGCCTGCATGCAATGACTGACTGCTGCCTGCTTCCATGACTTAGTCCTCGAATTTCCCCCTCAGGACTCTAAAAGGCCATCGCAGCTCCAGACTCAACACAGAAGGGGCTGGCTTGGTGCAAATACATTCCTCACCCCTGAACAGTGGGTGACCTTGAAGATATCTATGGAAAATCTCTATTTCAGTGTCTGTTGCTGGGAAAATGATGGGGACAAAGAACGTCTGACACTTACAGGAATGTGGGCTGGAAATGGCTCCTCCATGAACCATGAAGCTCTGGTTAGGTTGTTACAAGAGAACTTAGGGGCAGGGAGAGGGATGGTTGCCATCCCTGTAGCTGTGATGACTAAACGTTCAGTTTGGATACGTCCCTCCTTGTTGCGGAAAATCACAACATACCTGTGACACATATCAGCATATAATAAAGGATCACAATAATGAGGAAATGTGAGACAAGGGCTTCTTTATGCCTATTTGTTTGTACTGCAAATTGAACATGATTTAAGGAAATACCTTTTTTTAATTAAAAAATAAATCTTCTCATCAAACTGTCTCTTCTCGCAGATGACATGATACTCTATATGGAAACCCAAAAGAATCCACCCCCAAACTACGAGAAGTTATAGAGCAATTCAGTAATGTGGCAGGATACAAAATCAATGCTCAGAAATCAGTTGCATTTCTATATACGAACAATGAGACTGAAAAAAGAAATTAGGGAATCTATTCCATTTACAAGAGCACCAAAAATCATACGTTATCTCGGAATTAACTTAACCAGAGACATAAAGGACCTATATTCTAGAAACTACAAATCACTCTTGAAAGACATTGAAGAAGACACAAAAAGATTGAAAAACATTTCATGCTCATGGATCAAAAGAATTAACATAGTTAAAATATCTATGCTACCCAGAGCAATCTACACTTTCAATGCCACCCCGATCAAAATACCAATGATGTTTTTCAAAGACTGGAACAAACAGCCCTTAAATTTGTATGGAACCAGAAAAGGTTCCGAATCTCCAAGGAGCTGTTGAAAAGGAAAAACAAAGCTGGGGTCATCACGTTGCCGGATTTCAAGCTATACTACAAAGCTGTGATCAAAAAGACAGCATGGTACTGGCACAAAAACAGACACATAGACCAATGGAACAGAATAGAAAACCAGAAATGGACCCTTGGCTCTTTGGGCAACTAATCTTTGACAAAGCAGGAAAAAACATCCAGTGGAAAAAAGACAGTCTCTTCAATAAATGGTGCTGGGAAAATTGGACAGCTACATGCAAAAGAATGAAACTTGACCACTCTCTCACACCATACACAGCGATGAAATCTAAATGGATGAAAGACCTTGATGTGAGACAGGAATCCATCAAAATCCTAGAGGAGAGCATAGGCAGCAACCACTACGACATCGGCAACAGCAAACTTTTTCATGACACATCTCCAAAAGCAAGAGAAACAAAAGAAAAAATGAACTTGTGGGACTTCATCAAGATAAAAAGCTTCTACGCAGCCAAGGAAACAGTCAAAAAAATGAAGAGGCAGCCCACGGAATGGGAGAAGATATTTGCAAATGACACTACAGATAAAAGACTGGTATCCAAGATCTACAAAGAACTACTCAAACTCAATATGCGAGAAACAAATAAACAAATCATAAAATGGGCAGAAGATATGAACAGACACTTTTGCAATGAAGACATACAAATGGCTAACAGACACAAGAAGAAATGTTCAAAATCATTAGCCATCAGGGAAATTCAAATCAAAACCACATTGAGATACCACCTTATGCAAGTTAGAATGGCAAAAATGGACAAGGCAGGAAACAACAGTTGTTGGAGTGGATGTGGAGAAAGGGGATCCTTCTTACATTGTTGGTGGGAATGCAAGTTGGTACAGCCACTCTGGAACACAGTGTGGAGGTCCCTTAAAAAGTTAAAAATTGTGCTACCTATGATCCAGCCATTGCACTACTGGGTATTTACCCCAGAGATACAGATGTAGTGAAGAGAAGGGCCATATGCACCCCAATGTTCATAGCAGCATTGTCCACAGTAGCTAAATCGTGGAAGGAGCCAAGATGCCCTTCAAGAGATGACTGATTAAGAAGATGTGGTCCATATATACAATGGAATATTACTCAGCCATCAAAAAAATGAATTCTCAACATTTGCTGCAACGTGGATGGGACAGGAGGAGATAATGCTAAGTGAAATAAGTCAAGCAGAAAAAGACAATTCTCATATGGTTTCACTCATTTATGGAACATAAGAACTGGGAAGATTGGTAGGAGAAGAAAGGGAAGAAGAAAGGTGGGGTAAACAGAAGGGGGAATGATCCACTAGCGACTATGGACTCTGGGAAACAAACTGAGGGCTTTGGGGGGGGGGTGGGATACACTGGTGATGGCTATTAAGGAGGGCACGTATTGCATGGTGCGCTAGGTTTTATACACAAGTAATGAATCATGGAACTTTACATCAAAAACTAGGGATGTACTGTATATTGACTAACATAGTATAATAAAAAATGTTATAAAAAAATAAAAATAAATAAGTAAATCTTCTCAAAAATAAAGAAAAATCTAATAAAAAATTTAAATGATCTGAACAGTCAAAGATGATATACAGATGGCAAACACACTTGAGAAAAGATGTTCAACATCATACTTCAGTACTGAATTGTAAAATAACATAGCAATGAGATAGTTTTCCATAACCATGAGAATGGCCAACATCCAAAACAGAGATGACTCCAAAGGTTGGCCAGGACGTGGAGCGACAGGAATTCTTCCATTGCTGCTGGGAATGCAGGTTGGTAGTCACTTTGGAAAAGGGCTTGGCCATTTCTTTAAAAGTAAAAGTTGTCTCACCTGAAGGATCCACCGACCATACTCCTTGGTATTTACCTAAAGGAGTTCAAAACAACATGAACAAAAAAGCCTGCACAAGGATGTTGACAGCAGCTGTATTCATAACTGCGCCAACCTGGCAGGAGCCCACTGAGATGACTTTCCGGAGGTGACCGATGAATAAATGGAGGTGCCTCCAAACAATTGATCAGCGCTAAGATCTGAGCCATCAAGCCATGAAAAGACACGGAGGACATTTAGATGCATATTGCTTGGTGAAGGAAGCCAACCTGACATTGCTGCTCTCTGTAAGGCTCCAAGGATATAACATTCTAAAAACAAAACAAAACAATCTAGGGAAGCCTGGGGGGCTCGGTTGGTTGAGGGTCCAACTCAATCTCGGCTCGGGTCATGATTTCAGGGTCATGAGATCAGGTCCCGTGTTGGGCAGGTGCAGTGTGGAATGGTATTTTTGCTTCCTGCACTGGGGATGCTGCAGACACCCTTCCTCACCCCAGGAGTGGAGACAGCACTGGAGCAGTGGAGACGTTGGACACAGACCTCAGTGAAGAACCGCAGCAGGGGGTCTGAGCTGAATGTGACCAGGAATCTGAGGCCTAAGAAAGGCCTGGGCATGGACTGTCCTCCATGGATTGTGGCCAGGGGATCCACAGCCATGCAGCTGGGGGTGCTCTGCTCTGGGCTCCAGCGCCCTTGTGTCCATCAGGGGGGAACAGGACTGGAGTGGAGGGGCAATGTAAGCCCATCTCTGGGGTCCATGGGGTGAGGGCAGCTGGGAAAGCAGCCCCCGCCTGAAGCTGGGCCCAGTATCTGACTTTGTTTCCAGGACCTCGGTGCTCAGGTGGTCCCTCCTCGCCCCCTCCCCATGACAGATACCAAGTAGAGGAAATGGAGGTGGGGAGCAGGGACAGAATGCAGTGCTCCTTCCCCAGAGGCTGAGGGGATGAGACAGAGCCTGCGGCCCCACCTCCCTGTGCTGGAGGTTCTAGGCATGTGTACGTAGGGAGAGAAGTTTGGGGTCCTCTCCGTCCCCTCTTCTTCCTGATGTGCACTGTCCCAGGCCCTTCAGCCTGACCTCGGATGCTCCACACTCACGCATCCTCGTGACCCCTCTTGAGCTCCCCCTGGGGTGTGGAGGTCTGCAAACATCACCGCCAAACACATATTCGCTGTGCTCAGCCCTCCCTGGAACATTTACATGGGAAAGACACAGAGGGGCTGTTCTCACCTAACCTAACACCCAGCTCACCACTCAGTGTCCTGAGCAGCAGGTAGGACGTCACTAACACACATGCGGCAGGAATGATGAAGGGACTGAACACAGGAGCTGGCCTGGACTGAGGGCGTCTGCTTCCAGGATTCCTCTCACCCATTCTGGACACAGGGATGGTGACCAGGGTTGCATCCCAGGATCCTGTCCCTCCTACATGTCCACACATGCACCAGGGACTGCTCACCACGCCTGGACACCAGCCGCAGGCCGTGGTCACTGCTTGTTGCCACTCAAAGACAGGGTCCATGATTTCTGGTCTTGGAATTCAGTATTTTCTACTTGTTTCTCTGATCTTCAACTCTTTTATGAACAGAGAAGCATCTCATTATGTAATGCTCCACAGCAGTAAACAGAGCACCATCTGATGGGTCAGTCAAAGCAGAATCCCCCAGTTTTCAGTATCCTCTTCATCCTTCACTCCCCGAGCTCCTCCTGCTCCACAGTCTGGAGCATCTCCTGTGAGTACAGCCACCTGCATCCCTGCCTCCTGTTTTCCTGCCTCAGTTGTTCCTCCCCAACCACATAGATTCTTCAGTCTTGTCCTGTTGTGTCCACCTTTCTGTTCCCCTGTGCATGCTGTCACCAGGTGGTTTCCCCCACTCTGTGAAATGGCCATGTCTCTTCATGGTTTGAGCATCTCCACACCCTGTTTTGATTTTTTCTTCTATGAGACTGTGTGGAGAAAACAGTCTTTCCTCTCTGGAGACATACTGTGAGGCCCTCCTGTGAGGAGATCCCTACATGTCCCAGGGGTGGGATAATCTCATTATTTTATATCATTCATGGTTTATACAGATTCTTGGACTCACAGGAGTGTTTATTTCTAGATGAGCATTCCCTCCATGTCGTAAGCCTCTCAAATCACAGACATGTATCCATGTGCTATAAATCAGATCCAACACGGTGCTTCACACAGTCATTCAGGTCACTGCTGAATGCTGGTGACACAGGTGTGGACATTAACCTTGGGACCCTGAGGACACTGCAGGTGGGCATGTAACCAGCAGGGGGCACCATGCATCTCCCTGGGCCCTGCAGGGGGACCCTCACAGCTGGGGAGACCCCTGGGCTCCGGGCTGGACCAAGGCTGAGCTGCCCCCAGTGCTCCCTGATGAGACCGAGCAGCCTGATCCCTCAGGGCCTGGCAGAGACTCCTGGGCAGGGTCCTGTGTGTGCCCCCACAACTGCTCCCTCCACCCACTTCAGGGCCCCACTCACAGCAGGAAAACCCTCAGCTTCTTCTGTGCTCAGGTCTTGATTCAGTGATCACGCAGTGTCTGGGAGAGTTTGGAAGGGGGTGCAAATTTGTATAAACAAATTACTTTCCCTGGGGAATGTATGAGGAAAAGATGGGGCTGCGACAACCCAACCCAACTGTGGAGACTAGGGGCTGTGTTAGCATGGCCCAGGCCTGGGCCTTTCTCCTCCTTTTCTTCCTCCCTTTGTGCTTAGGAAGGGACATGTCCGACTTTTGGGTGATCTGCCAGACATTATCAGCCCCAAGACCAAGAAACTCCCAACTCCGTGCCCTACCGCCCATGAATGTCTGTGTTTGTGGTTTCCCTATTCCGACCTGTGCTGACCCAGTCGCCGTCCCTCTCTGCATCTCAAGGAACAGCAGCCAGACTCACCTGCACCCTGAGCCGTGGCTTCCGTGTTGGCAGCTACTACATATATTGGTTCCAGCAGATGCCAGAGAGCCCTTCCCAGTATCTCTGGTAGTGCTACTCAGACTCAGGAATGGAGATTGGCTCCAGGTTTCCAGCTGCATCTCGGGGTCCAAAGATGCCTTGGCCAATGCAGGGCTTCTGCTCATCTCTGGGCTGCAGGCTGAGGACGAGGATGACTGTTACTGTGTGATTGCACAGCAGTGTTTCTCACAGGGACACAAGCAGATGCAGATGTGGGACGAACCCTCCACCTGCACAGAATCTTGTTCTATGACAATTTAAAACTTGTGAAAAATGTATATTCACAGACTGTACTTGTATTTACCACCTGGTTTGTGATGGGTCTACTCTCAATTATCCATTCAGTGACGCTATGGCTTCAAGAAAAACAGAACAAACATATCAGCAAACATTTCAATGTCATGATGACAGTGGTGTTTCCTGATTATTTCACTGGCATAAAACCAGATTCTGTGCAGCTGTCCTTTCCTTTTTTCTCTTGAAATAAGGAAAACTAGCCTTTTTTTGTCTTTATCCTCCACAGAGCCCACAAACTGTCCCAGCAGGCGGACAGTCTTTCACTGCATGGACTCTGCCCTTCCAGGTGTCAGAGCAGAGACACTCTCTGCCCTCCCAGGCTCCTGTGTTCAGGACTGGCCAAGGCTCCCTCTGCCCCATGGATGAGGCTGCAGGATGTGAGATGCTGTGTGAGGACACGAGCCTGGGAGGAGTTAGCTTGGAATACTTGCTGGGCTTCTGAGCTCTGAGTTGTGAAGTCATGGAGAAGGAAAACTTGGCGCATGATGCCAGGAACCCTCTTATGAGCCAGGCGAGTATGGGAGATGCTGCATGGTTGCTGGAAAAGGGAGAGCATGTCCCAGAGAATTTGGGGTGTCAGCATCCATGAGTGAGGCTCTGCTATAGCTGACAGCACTCCGGGCCCATCGGGACTCCCTGAAATTGGTTTTCCTGAGCCCACAGTCACGGTCTGTGTCCTCTTCACCCCCCATATCTTATTAGAGCTTCTGTGAGGTCGGACTGTAAACGTCCAATGCATGAATTCCCCATATGTGCACGTGTCACTGCCCCTGTGAAGCTCTCGATGACTCCAGATTTGAGGCCACCATCACTTGCCCAAGAGAGAAGAAACACTGCGTGTTCCCATGGTATTGGTACCAAGGCTCGGACTGAGCCCCTACGCTTGTATTTGGGGCCGCATAAAGGACCATCCTCCTTTCCAGCCTCAGTCCCCAGATCCAACTGTGTCATCAGGAACTCTTTTACTATCTCTTGCCTTCATTCTGAAGAGAGGCTGATTATCATTGTTACAGCACTGAATGCAACCAAATGTCACACAGAGCTCGCGGTCCGTGGGCAAATGTAATAACATACTCTCTGGCCCTGTTCCAGTCTTATTCATCACTCCCATGTTCCTGTCTGGGATCAAACACAGCTCAGATTATGATTCCTACTGTTACATGTCCTTCTGAGATCAGAAGACTTCATGCTCTAGATTTTGTGGATGTTTGTGAGCTCAATAAAAAATATATCCTTTTATACGTATTGGTCTCCCAATGCAATAGAATTACGTTGTTTCCGGAAGCAAAATGGCCCCCGTAATTGCTGGATGACAATGACAAGAAGTGCTGTGGGTCAGGATGTGTGGCCCAGGAGACCTAGTTGGCCCTCTGCCCAAACCTCTCCATGCCCCCTGGTGCCATCCTGGGCTTTAATGAGAATTTCATGAGATCTGAAATCTTAGAAATATGCAGTTTCTCTCTTTCTCCTGAAATTTGGGAAATGACAACACAAGAACATTTATGTGAGAATAGTTGGAACCCATTGTTTTTTGCACAAGACTTTATTTTTTTTAATTTTTTTTATTATATTATGTTAGTCACCATACAGTACATCCCCGGTTTCCGATGTAAAGTTTGATGATTCATTAGTTGCGTATAACACCCAGTGCACCATGCAATACGTGCCCTCCTTACTACCCATCACCAACATATCCCATTCCCCCACCCCCCTCCCCTCTGAGGCCCTCAGTTTGTTTCTCATAGTCCATAGTCTCTCGTGGATCATTCCCCCTTCTGATTACCCCCCTTTCTTTTTCCCTTTCTTCTCCTACCGATCATCCTAGCTCTTATGTTCCATAGATGAGAGAAATCATATGATAATTGTCTTTCTCTGCTTGACTTATTTCACTTAGTATTATCTCCTCCAGTGCCATCCAGGCTGCAGAATATGTTGAGAATTCATTCTTTCTGATAGCTGAGTAATATTCCATTGTATATATGGACCACAACTTCTTAATCCAGTCATCTGTTGAAGGGCATCTCGGCTCCTTCCACGATTTAGCTATTGTGGACAATGCTGTTATGAACATTGGGGTGCATATGGCCCTTCTCTTCATTACGTCCGTACCTTTGGGGTAAATACCCGGTAGTGCAATGGCTGGGTCATAGGGTAGCTCAATTTTTAACTTTTTAAGGGACCTCCACACTGTTTTCCAGAGTGGCTGTACCAACTTGCATTCCCACCAGCAATGTAAGAGGGATCCCCTTTCTCCACATCCTCTCCAACATTTGTTGTTTCCTGCCTTGTCCATTTTTGCCATTCTAACTGGCGTAAGGTGGTATCTTACTGTGATTTTGATTTGAATTTCCCTGATGGCTAATGATTTTGAACATTTTTTCATGTGTCTGTTAGCCATTTATATGTCTTCATTGGAAAAGTGTCTGTTCATATCTTCTGCCCATTTTTTGATTTGTTTATTTGTTTCTCGTGTATTGAGTTTGAGAAGTTCTTTGTAGATCTTGGATAACAGTCCTTTATCTGTAGTGTCATTTGCAAATATATTCCTCCATTCTGTGGGCTGCCTCTTAGTTTTTCTGACTGTTTCCTTGGCTGTGCAGAAGCTTTTTATCTTGATGAAGTCCCATAAGTTCATTTTATCTTTTGTTTCTCTTGCCTTCAGAGACGTGTCATGAAGAAGTTTGCTGTGGCTGATGTCATAGAGGTTTCTTCCTATGCTCTCCTCTAGGATTTTGATGGATTCCTGTCTCATATCGAGGTCTTTCATCCATTTGGATTTGATCTTTGTGTATGGTGTGAGAGAGTGGTCAAGTTTCATTCTTTTGTATGTAGCTGTCCAATTTTCCCAGCACCATTTATTGAAGAGACTGTCTTTTCTCCGCCAGAGGTTTTCTTCTGCTTTATCATAGATTAGTTGCCCAAAGAGTCAAGGGTCCATTTCTGGGTTCTCTATTCTGTTCCATTGGTCTATGTGTCTGTTTTTGTGCCAGTACCATGCTGTCTCTGTGATCACAGCTTTGTAGTACAGCTCGAAATCCGGCATTGTGATGCCCCCAGCTTTGTTTTTCCTTTTCAACAGTTCCTTGGCGATTCAGGGCCTTTTCTGTTTCCATACAAATTTAAGGACTATTTGTTCCAGTTCTTTGAACAATGTCCTCGTTATTTTGATTGGGATAGCACTGAAAGTCTACATTGTTCTGGATAGCATGGATATTTTCACTATGTTAATTTTTCTGATCCATGAGCATGGAATATTTTTCCATCTTTTTGTGTCTTCCTCAATGTCTTTCAAGAGTGATTTATAGTTTCTAGAATATAGGTCCTTTACATCTCTGTTTAAGTTAATTCCAAAGTAATGTATGATTTTTGGTGGTATTATAAATGGGATGGATAACCTAATTTCTCTTTCACAGTCTCATTATTCGTGTATAGAAATGCAACTGATTTCTGAGCATTGATTTTCTGTCCCGCCACATTACTGAATTGCTCTATCACTTCTAATACATTGGGAGTGTATTCTTTTGGGTTTTCCATATAGAGTATCATGTCATCTGCAAAGAGAGACAGTTTGACTTCTTCTTTGACAATTTGGATACATTTTATCTCTTTTTGTCGTCTGATTGCTCTTGCAAGGACTTCTACTACTATGTTGAATAATAGTGGCGAGAGTGGGCATCCTTGTCGTGTTCCTGATCTTAAGGGAAAGGCTTCCAGCTTTTCCCCATTGAGAATGATATTTGCTGTAGGCTTTTCATAGATGGCTTTTATGAGATTGAGGAATGTACCCTCTATCCCTACATTCTGAAGGGTTTTAATCAGGAAAGGATGCTCTATTTTGTCAAATGCTTTTTCTGCCTCTATTGAGAGAATCATATGATTTTTGAATTTTTCTTTCTGGATAAAGTCTAAGACACCTATCGATTTGCGAATGTTGAACCACCCTTGCATCCCAGGAATGAATCCCACTTGGTCAATATGGATAATCCTTTTAATGTACTGTTGGATTCTATTAGCTAGGATCTTGTTGAAGATTTTGGCGTCCACGTTCATTAGGGAAATTGGTCTGTAATTCTCCTTTTTGATGGGGTCTTTGCCTGATTTGGAGATCAAGGTAATGTTGGCCTCATAGAATGAGTTTGGTTGCTTTCCTTCTGTTTCCAATTTTAAATACCTTTAGGAGAATAGGTATTATTTTTTCTTTGAATGTTTGGTAGAATTCCCCAGGAAAACCATCCGGGCCTGGAGTTTTGTTTTTTGGAAGGTTGTTTTTCACCGACTCAATCTTTTCATAATTAAATGACCTGTTTAAAAAATCAATTTCTTCCTGTTTCAGTCTTTGCACTTTATGGGTTTCCAGGAAGGCCTCCATCTCTTCCAGATTGCTTAATTTATTGTCATAAATCTCTTGATAAAAGTTTCTAATAAGCTTTCCAAATTCATTGGTGTAGGTTGTGACCTCTCCTTTTTCATTCATAATTTTATTAATTTGGGTCCTTTCTCTATTCTTTTGGATAAGTCTTGCCAGTGGTCTGTCAATGCTATTGATTCTCACAATGAACCAGCTTCTAGTTCTGTTGATCTGCTCTGCTGTACTCCTGGTTTCTAATTCATATATTTCTGCTCTAATCTTGGTCAACTGCTTCCTCGTGTGTGGATTAGATCTGTGCCTCTGTGGCTGTTCCAGTTTCTTGAGGTGAGAATATAAAAACTGCATTTTAGATTTTTCTATTCTTTTGAGTGAGGCTTGGATGGCTATGTATTTCCCCCTTAGGACTGCCTTTGCAGTATCCCATAGGTTTTGGACCATTGCGTTTTCATTCTCGTTGGCCTCCATAAATTGTTTAAATTGATTTTTGATTTCCTGGTTTATTGAATCATTCCTGAGCAGGATGGTTCTTACTCTCTATGTGTTTGAGTTTCTTCCAAATTTTTCCTTGTGGTTGAGTTCCATTTTCTAAGCATTGTGGTCTGAGAATATGCAGGGAATAATTTCAGTCTTTTGGTATCGGTTGAGACCTGTTTTGTGTTCCAAAACATGGTCTATTCTTGAGAATGTTCCATGGGCATTAGAATAGAATGAGTATTCTTTGGTTCTGGGGTGTAGTGTTCTATATATATCTATGAGGTCCAGCTCGTAGAGTATGGCATTCAAAGCCCTTGTTTCTTTGCCGATTTTTTGCATGGGTGTTCTGTCTATTTCTGATAGTGGAGTGTTGTGGTCCCCTACTATTAACGTATTTTATCTATACGTCTCTTTATTCTGGTTAAGAGTTGGCTTGTGTATCTTTCTGCTCCCCTTTTGGGGGATATATATATTTATAATTGTCATATCCACTTGTTGGATACATCCTTTAAGAATAATATAGTGCCCTTCTGGGTCTCTAACTATACTCTTTAGTTTAAAATCCCAACTGTCTAGTATGAGAATTGCTACCCGAGCTTCCTTTTAAGGTCCATTAGCGTGAAAGATGGTATTCCATCCCTTTACTTTCAGTCTGAATGTATCTTTAGGTTCAAAATGAGTCTCTTGTAGACAGCAAATGCATGGGTCATGTCTTTTTATCCAATGTGCAACCCTGTGACATTTTATGGGAGCATTTAGGCCATTTACATTGAGACTGATTATTGAGAGATACGATTTTAATGATGCCCTGTTCCCAGTAAAGTCTTTGTTTCTATCGATTGTGACTTTCTGTTCTGTATTACTCTTGGGGCCTTTTTACCTTTATAGAACCCCCCTTAATATCTCCTGTAGGGCTGGTTTCATGGTTATGAAATTGGTCAATGACTGGGGATTCTGGAAGGTCCTTATTTCTCCATCAATTCTGAATGACAGCCTTGCTGGATAAAGTATCCTTGGCTGCATGTTTTTCTCTGAAAGAGCTTTAAAAATGCCTCCCCAACCCTTTCTCTCATTCCAGGTCTATGTAGACTGGTCTGACATAATTCTGATAACTTTGTCTTGGTAGGTGAGAAATTTCTTTGCCCTGGCCGCTTTCAATACTGTATCCTTGGATCTAATATTTGCGAATTGCACTGTGATGTGACGTGACGTGGTGTAGTTTTGTTGTGGTTGAGCTTGGAAGGGGTCCTCTCTGCCTCTTGGACATGGAAATTTGTTTCCCTTGCTAGGTTAGGGAAGTTTTCAGCTACAATTTGTTCAAATATCTCTTCTAGATCTCTGTTTTTCTCCACCCCCTCGGGGATGCTGATGATTCTGACATTGGAACGTTTCATTGAGTCAGTAATTTCCCATAAACTACATTCCTGAGCGTGGATTTTTTGAGTCCACATTCTATTTTAGCTTTTTCTTCCTGTAACCCATCCTCCAATTCCCTGATATGTTCTTCTGCCTCATTCACCCTGGCCGTCAGAGCCTCTAGTTTTGACTGCATTTGGCTCATAGAATTTTTGATTTCTGCCAGATTCGCTCTCATTTCCGCCCTTAGAGATTCTATATTCTCATTAACATTTTCATTAATACTTTTTTCAAGTCTACACCTCATCTTGACCATTGTTACTCTGAATTCCATTTCTGATAATTTGGTTATATCCATATTCATTAGTTCTGTGGCAGAGGCCACAGACTCATTGTCTTTTCTTTGCTTGGGGGGACTTCTCCTTCTCGTCATTCTGATGAGGAGAGGTTGCGGAGTTGCCCAGAGCCCACATTATTGACTGGGACCCAGGCCTTGTGCCCTTGTTTTATATGGATCTTAGGGATGTGGGCTTCTTGATTTTTCAGCCTGCCTTCTGGCGGAGGGGCCTGCTGTGTCGACAACCTGTTTGGGGAGAGTCTCCGTGTCCCCTGCGAGGGGCACACTGTGAGCCCGAATTTCCAGGGTTTTGATCTCTGGTGGCTTTCCCTGGCGGTTTACTGTGCCTCTTCTGAAAGTCAAAGCAGTAGTGGCCGAATCTCAGTCTCTGTCTCAGAGGGATCGCAGACCATTCTCCACTGATGTTCTGGCCACTTTAACTTTGTTTCTTTTGGTGCTGCTCAAGCCTGCAGTGTCCCGGGATGTGCGCCCCACACCCGGCATCCCAGCCCTCACTTCCAGAGCCGGCGCGTCTCTGTCCTTTGTGTTTCTAACACCGCCCCCCACTGCTGCCAGCTGCCCCCACGCATTCCCTGAGCTCCCGGTCTTAGTCTGGTTCCAGTGAGCACACCGCAGCTCCATTTCAGTCTGGTGGCACGCGTTCCCCGGTTCACAGTCTCAGTCGGCTCTCTCGCAGGTCCGGTCTGTGAGTCCACCCGCTCCCCCGTGTAGGTGGCTACTGCTTCCCGGTAACCAAATGCGGCAGCTCCCTCCCCCTTTCGTTTATCTTCTGATATCTGTGCGCGGTTTCATGGCTCCCCTCTTCGTACCTCAATACTCAGCGCTGGAGATGTTCATTTGTAGAGATCCAGATGTATCTTCCTGCGTCTCAGGCTGATTCCGTGGATGTTAAGGATGGTATGGTACCTATACAATTCGACTCAGGAGACCAGCTGAAAAAGAGGTTCCCAATCCTCTGCCATCTTAACTCCCACCCAATTGTGATCTTTTGAACATATCGCTGAGAATCTTTAGATCCTATAAAGTGTCCAATGTATACTGATCCCCTGAAGAACCCTCAAAGGACATTCAAACACGCAAACAAACAAAAGCACATCCACTCTTCCCTGGTGTGTCAAGTCAGATGAGGCACATATGGGTCCTTCAGGTTTATCTGGAATCTCCTGTGGGGGTCACTGGCTACTTCTTTTGTTTTTCTGAGCATTAAAAACAAATGTGCCTTTTATTTTCCCAGTGATAATGGGTTATATTCAAGAAAAGTACAAAATGGAAATCCAGGACAGGTAAAGTATGGGAAAACCACCGGCAAGTCCAGAGAACAAAGGATAAAGTAGCTCTTTTGTAGAGCAAAGGGTGAGTGTGGAAGGGCCGTGAAAGACAAAATCTAAGGGAGGAAAGGGGAATTCTAGGTAAAACGGCATGTCATTGGTTGAGCTGTGACAATTTCTCATTGGCTGGGCTGCTGCCAGGGAAGGGGAAGTCTTTCTCTTCCTGAGGCAGTAAGGGAGAAGCTAACATAGCGCAGACTTGCAAGGTCTGTCTTCTCCTGCTGGGTCTGCATTTGAGGAGTTGTGGTCTTGAGAGCTCCCCCTACTGGTGTCTGATCTCCATGCAAAAGAGATTTTCCTCTTACTAATTTTCAGATAATATATGTACGTGTTTACATTCTCATAGACCAGGACTGGTTCTGAGAGGGAGACTCAACAATATCATCAGCAGACCTAAAAAACCATAGTATCTGGATATCAGACCTAGTGAGGTGCAGACATCAGCTGGACTCTCAGGGCTTCGGGCCATGGTGACTGACATGTGTGCATTTGACCAGCAGGTGGCGAGTTGGGACCGCCTCTTGCTCCCTAAGCAGTTCATTAATGAGAACAATTCAAAGGAGCCTGGGTCTGGGACCTGGTACAGTGATCCCAGATGGGACTCAGCAGCTGTGTCCCGTCTGGCCTGGCAGAGTCTCCCCAGGGGACCTGTGTGTGGTCTCAGCAGGTGCTTCCTCCCAGGGCTGTCCCAAGGGCTAAAGCCACCTGCATCCTCCTCAGTGTGGGGTGTGAGCTGAGCTCCAGCACCAGGGATCAGGGAGGGGCTGGACAGTCACTGGATGGGCCTCATTTGCCTGGACAGCCCCTCCTGGGGCAGAGGCTGGAGGGGAAAATGAGGCCTGAGGCAGCCCAACCCCCTGTGGGGACCAGGGTCTGTGTCAAAATTGTCTGCACTCCTGTCCTCATGCTTCTCTCTTGCTGCACAACAGGCCTCAGGGACTAGACTGAATCACCCCCATGGTTCAGAGTCTAGACAAGATTTACTTTGACCCATTCCAATATCCCATGAGTGTCTCTTTCTGCAGGCTCCCTGTCCCGGCCTGTGCTGACCCGGCTGTGTTCCCCTCTGCACATCTGTGAACAACAGTCAGACTCTCGCCTGCACCCTGAGCAGTGGCTTTCGTGTTGGCGGCTCCTACATTTACTGGTTCCAGAAGCGGCCAGGGAGCCCTCCCCGGTATCTCCTGGACTACTCCTCAGACTCAGATAAGCACCAGGACTCAGTGGTCCCCAGCCGTTCCTCTGGATCCAAGAATACCTCGGCCAACGCAGGGCTTCTGCTCATCTCCGGGCTGCAGCCTGAGGATGAGGCTGACTGTTTCTGGGCTACGGCTCATGGCGGGGGGAGCAGCTCCCGTTCCTCACAGTGTCTCAGAAGAGGACGAAGTGGGTCAGAAAACTCTGGACCCAAGAATCTTGTTTCTGAGCCTCTGTCCAGAAGACACTATATGGACAGACACAGCAGGGTGGTCGCTTCTGCATGAGGATCTGTCATTCATCAGGGAAAGAGAGACACTCCTGTAAGACCCATAATGTGAGATGAAATGGGGACATCGCAGGAAGACACAGACAGATGAGATATCAGAGCCCAGCTGCCCATCACCCTCAATCTGGAGACGATGAACAGGAATCAACACGGTTTCCACAGTGAAAATGCGAACACTCACCCACACATCAGTTTCGCCCTCTTATTCCATGAAGTGTGACCTCGTGTCACTGCTGATGCATCTGCAGCTGATGTATGGACACTAACCCTGTTCACAGACACTCTCTCCTCTCTCTAAACCAGCTACACATGAACTTGGACCAGATACCACAGACTCTCCCTGACAACAACCCCACTCCCTCCTCTTCTCCGCTCTGCTCCCCTGTCCCTCAGGCTTCAGTTTCTCCCTCTGCCTCTTCAGGTCTCCACTCCGTCTCCATGTCAGGATTTCAGAGAACCCTGGAGAGGATGGTGCTGTAGTTTCCCTGGAGACTAGGCCAGAGAATGAGCAGAGCACACAGCTGCCTGCAACCCTTCCCATTCTCCTTCCTGCTCTCACCCCAGGCTCCGTGTTTTCTGTCCCCAACACTTCCAGTCAGTCTCTTTATAGATTTGAGGGAGGGAGAGAGGGAGAGGGAGAGAGAGCACAGCAGGGAGAGGCAGAGGGAGATGGAGGGAGAGTCTTAAGCAGACTCTGCACTCAGTACCCTGTGGGGGGCTAGAGCTCAGGACCCTGAGATCATGACCTGAGCTGAAGGCCGATGCTTAACTGCCTGAGCCACCCAGGTGCCCCTCAGGACCCTGAGATTAGGAGCAGAGCCAAACCAAGAGTCAGACCCTCAACCAACTGTGCCCCCAGGCCTGCCCCAGTCATTTTCTCTAATATGAAAATAAAGTTCTTACATTTCCTGAAAAGGATGTGTTCATCTAACTTTAGGTATTTGCACGTGGGATCTATTGATTTTTACCCACTTCAGAATTAACTGATGCTCCACCCATGGGGAGTGTTGGAGGAATCCACAGACAATAGAGGGCCTGCATACTTTAAGATATGTGATTATTTCTCTTATGCTCCAGATTCTCATTCCTAAGAACTCTGGACGGTAGATTCAAAATAGAAACATTTCTCTACGATACTTAACTTCCCGGACTGTAGTGTTTTTTCAGACAGGTCCATGCATCAGCAATAACTTGTTCTCACTCTGGTAGACACTGGGGGACATGAGGGACTGTGGGTCTCGCTGGGATGTGGGGACAGGAAGGAGGGGGCTGCAAGCTCCACCCCCCCACACCGTCTGCTTCCCAACACCTGAAAACCCCACAGCTGTAGGTCTTCTGTCTGCAGAGATTAAAAAACAAAATTGGCAGATTTCTTGTCACTCAACAAGACCGGGACTCCTGATTCAGTGAATTGTTCATAAGTTTGCTCTCACATGAGTCCTCCCAGCCTAAATAAATCCTTTCCCAGTAAAAATCTTTGACATACTTACCTCTAAATGCAAGATCAGGACCCTGGAGGTTATAAAGAGACTCACCAAGGAGAAACATCTCTCAGGGTGTTTCAAAGTCATAAGAGGGACAGGGGTCATGTTGCTTCCTTTTTGGTCACACACACACACACACACACACACACACACACACACACAGCCTTCTCCTCCCTCTGAGTGAATAGTGTGTCTGGGACTCTGCAGTTTCCAACTTCTTGGTTCTTCCATAAGTCAGGGTCAACCTGTGCTCACCCAGCAGCCCTCAGCGTCATAATATCCAGATGGTAGAATCCTCTTCAACAGGAAGCACTGGGGACATCTAAAGTTACTGGGGTCCTGTCACCAGGGCAGCCAGGATGGGCTCTGAACACCTTCTCTCCTGGGACGAGGCTGGTGCTCAGGTGTCCCCGGGGGAGTCTCTGTCCCTGTGGGCAGCTCAGCCCCCAACCATCTCTGGGCTCCAGTCAGGGCCTTAGGCTGATCAGCACATTGATTCTGGGACAGCAGCCTCAGGGCTGTTTCCCACGGCGCTCAAACCTTAGAGGAAGCGAGTCACATGCTCCCTGTGCTCTCAGGGCTGGGCTGTCACTCTCTCAGTCACCCCAGGGACACCTCCAGCCAGGCTGCACTCTGATGGAAACTCTTCTGTCCCAACCCAGGGCCACAGGGCCTGTGAGCTCAGGGACACTGTCCCAATTACCTCCACCTCTCCTGCACTCACATGTGGGTTATTTGACAGACACGTCTGGGTCGAGTTAGCCTTGGGTAGTAAAATTTCTTCCTGTAGTCTTGGGTGGCTGAGTGAATAACGGTTCCATCCTGACCATGCTGGACACAGGTGCTGGGACTAGAGCTGTGCTCTTCCCAGAGAGTGGTCTGATCCCAAATCCCTCCGTCCTGGAAGCGCTATCTGTGTTTGGTAATGTTGTCAGTAGGATGGTTCTGAGTTCGTAGGAACAGGCCCCTCAACGGGTTTCCTGGGCACCACGTTGACCTTTCTCACCTGGGAGACCAGGTGCAAGGTACAAATATGTGATTTTAGAAAACAGTATATAAGCCCCTATTCTCCTGAGAACAGAAGGCATTCCTGGTCCATTCAATCAATCTTACTGAATGGAATTATGTATAAAATAACAGACATTCTTTATAAATATGAGGTTGGCTCAGTGGTGACTGACACAGAAACGCTGTCAATAGGTCCCTGTCACAGCATCTGCAGCTGTCAGTCCTTCTCTCCTAGAACTTCCTGCAGGTTTGTCCTTGTGCTCTGAGGTCAGTGCCACACACAGCCTCATGTGACAGGGCTCCGGCCGACTTGTGTCTGTGCTGGGAGGACAGATCCTCAGAGGCAATCACGGCCCCAGTGGGTGGAGGACTGTTGTTTCAAGCAGGTGGAAAGAGTGACAGGTGACAAAGATGTTCAGTGTGTAACCCTCTAGGAATGCACATGACGGCTTCTACTCAGAACCTCGAGTGAAGAGCTCCCCATCACCTCAGTGCTGAGGGAATCTCAGAGGAAGGAGAGCCTGGAAATCAGGGAGAAGGCAGATAAGAGGAAAGTCCCATCATCCCACACAGAAGGAACCATGTATCCGTGAGGACCTGTCACTGCTCTGGACTTGATCCAGGTCTCTGAGAGGAGTTTGTATAAGACACACACCTCACTGCTGACCCAGGAACAGGCAAGGGAGCCACAGACAGACTCACTCTGCAGACTCTTAGTTGAGCGTATAGTGAACCCTCCAGTAATGGGAGGTGACATATAGGAACACCTGGTCAGGCCCTAATGCAGGGAACAGTGGGCAAAACAGTTGAGCAGGTGGGGTTACAGATGGGTCTGATGGGCCCTGGTTACCAGTCACACAATAGTTTCCCTGAGTCTGGACACCAGGGGGCACTCAGGTCCCATTTCTGAGGAGTCAGGGGGGATTAGAGCTGGGACCTGCCCCCTGGTCCTGCCTGTGCCTTAGGCTCAGAGCTCACAGCTGGGACTCCCACCCCTGTCCCCACACAGCCCCTCCCCTACCCACCCCACTGACATCTTCAGGCAGAGGGACCTGACCCAGGGCCAGGGCGGGGTCAGAGATCTGGGGTCTCATTTGCATGGATGGGCCCTCCCTCTCTCAGAGGATGAAGAGGGGAAGGGAGAGATGAGGGGAGGCTCTGCTCAGCTGTGGGGCACAGAAGTCAGGACCAGGGATAACCTGCACCATGGCCTGGTCCCTCCTCCTCCTCACCCTCCTTGCTCACTGCACAGGTGACTGGAGGCAGGGACAGGGGAAGAGGCCCTGGGAGAACAGGTGTGTTCTGCTTCCTCCTCTTGTCTGCAGACCCCAGATCACCCTGTCCCTGTTTCTCCCCCTTGCAGGGTCCTGGGCCCAGTCTGTGCTGACTCAGAAGCCCTCTGTGGGTGGGTCCCTGGGCCCGACAGTCACCATCTCCTGCACTGGAAGCGGCTCCACATCGGGAGTGCGTATTATGTGAGCTGGTACCAACAGCTCCCAGGAACTCCCCCAGAACTGTCATCCATTGTGATAGAGATCCACCCTCAGGGGTCCCTGATCGCTCCTCTGGCTCCAGGTCTGGCAACTCAGGCTCCCTGACCATCGCTGGGCTCCAGGCTGAGGACGAGGCTGGTTACTACTGCCCATCCCATGACAGCAGACTGCATGCTCACACAGTGCCCTGGGCTATCCCCACAGCAATGTGGCCCCCTGTGCAGCGCTATCTTCCTGGCCAAGTCAGCTGCTTCCTTTGTTTGTTTGGTATAACCTGGGGCCCGAGATCCGTCTGAGGAAATTTGTCCGCAGATTCTTTTCACATTCTTTTAAATTTGTCCCTGGACCCAATCCTTGTTAGCCACAGATATTGTCATTTTCTCAATTTGAGCAAAAATTTCTGGGTACCAGGGGCAGGACACGCAGTGGACAGAGTCCATTATGAGTTGGGAAAGAACCAGCAAAACAGTATAGTTATGTCCGAGTCCTGACACGTCGGGAGTTTCCAATATGTGTTCTGGTACCATCTATGGGGAGCCAAATCTTCAACTATTATGACGGTGAGACCTTCTGGGGACCCTTTCTTTGTTTCCAGGCCTGACAGCTCTGGCTCCCTGACCATCCCTGGGCTGTAGTCTGGGGACATTCTGCTCCCCACTGCCTATCCTATGACAGGATCTCAGGGCTCACACAGAGCTCCAGGCCTGTGGAAATGCGGACCTGCTCGGACTCTGCCTGTGGCTTCTGCTTCTGCTGCTCCTGCTGCTGCCACCCTGGGGCCAAGTCCATGCAAGGGTATGTCCTGGGAGTGAGGGCTCCTCCTTCCTTCCTGTCCCCCCAGTCACTCACAGGAGCCTCTCCCTAGACAAAGGGACTCCAAGGACACAGAAAGGTCATCGCCCCCATCCCATTGGGACACAGGGTCTCCGCACTGAAGTTCATGGACCGGGGGTGGCATGTCCATGGTGCTCATCTCTCCCATGAATTGTGAGGAATCTGGGGTCTCCAATCTTGGTCCTTTGCCAATCTCTAGAAGTCTCCAGACCTATATATTCCTGTTATTCTTCCATAAGAATGCCTGCTCTTTCTGCTCATTGGGCTGATTTCTATCAGGAAGGATTGGGAAATCATATATTTGGGTCTTTAGGGATGACTCCCTTTTTATTCCCACCAATGCTGCGATCTAACCAGTATTTTTTCCTGTTCACTTTTATTGTCTATTACTTGCAGAAAGGTGTTGAAGAATAATGAAGTTAAGGTCACATATACGTCTTCCTGATCTTGTAGAAATGCCCCCCCCCCTACAGTAGCTAATTTCCTATCTGTGGGGCTGAGTTCTAGGCATGTAGGAGAGAGTGTGTTACCACGGTACAAATGTGTCTGTTTCCATTTTATGTAGCTTTTGTCAGGACTTTGCTTTCCATTTGTCAAAGGCTCTTTCAAGATCTAGTGAGATAATGTGATTTTCATCTATTGATTTATTAATAGGATATCTTATATAAAACAATTTATTAACACGGAATTCGACTTGTACACCTGCTGTAAATCACATATGGTCACGGTGTATGAACATATGGCTGTGATATTGGAGTCACACTGTTGATACTGCATTTAGATCATTTGCAAAAGAGGTTGTAATACCGGTCTGCAAATTTCCATTTCCTGTATATTATTTTTCAGGTGTCTCTATCAGTATTACATTTTGTTTCTATAAGAATTTAAATTTTCCGGGGGCACCTGGCTGGCTCAGTCAGTAGAGTATGCAATTCTGGATTTCAGGGTCTTGAGTTCAAGCCCCACATTGGGCATGGAGCTTGCTTTTAAAAGTAAAAAAAAATAAATAAAAAATAAAATAAAATGAAAGTTTCCATTGTTTTTCAATATTTTGAAATAACATATATATGAAGCAAACAAATAAAATATTCTGCTTTCTGAAGGCTTGTTAGTGTTTCCTGTGAAGCTAACCTCATCTCATGCCTTTTGGTGGAATAGTTTCTAATATTATTCTCTGCCTTTCCTTCTTCTTTTTCTTAAAAAGATATTATTTATTTATTTATTTATTTATTTATTTGAAAGAGAGAGAGAGAAACAGTGAAAGAAAGAGCAAGCATGAGCTGGGGGAGGGGCAGAGGGACAAGCTGACTCTTCACTGAGCAGGGAGCCCCACAAGGGGCTTGATCCCTGGACCCTGGATCGTAACCTGAATGGAAGGCAGACGCTTAACCGACTGAGTCACCCAGGAGCCCATATTTTTTTCTACAGAAATTGGTCTGTTTATTCGCTCTTTTTCTAATGGAACCATGTTTTTCTTCCTAATAAAGTATGTTTTAATGTCTTATTATAACAGAGGTTAACATTGTGATTCTTCTTCATTTTTTATTTTGTCCACATGTCAATTCATAGTTTGCATATTTGTGTATTATCCATTTCATTCAAAAGATAGTAAGTTGTGGTCTATTCTGTCTTTTAAAAACAGGATTTTGAAGTACCAATTACATTTAAATAGAATTTGTGATCTGTGGCCAGCACGGGGTGCCGTGAAACTGACAAGAGATTAAAGACAAATGCCGACCTCCTTCCCATGTGGGAGGAGCCCGAGCCTTCTCTAGTGGGACTGGGGGCAATGTGCTCTCCAGGTGTGTGACTCTCCTCCACTGTGGCCCTCTAACCCCTGGAGAAACTGGATGCTGGTCTCCTTCAGCCCCTGGGGACCCCACGTCATCTCTTCCTTCTTCCTGTGACTGCAACCATCACCAGCCCAGAGTGATGCAGGGACTGGACATGGGGGGTGGCAGCAGGGTATTTGCATGAAAGACTCTATTCCCCAGAACAAAGGGGAGGAATGAGTGAAACTCAGTGTCCCCAGTCCCATAGTGGCCCTTGGGAGGCTGTGGTGTTATGCTTCCTACATGGCCCCCAGTACATTTGCAACATGCAGTCCACATGAGATCAGTACCTGTCATTCGAGTGCAGCTCACTGAAGAGTCCCTGACCTCACCTGCAGGTGGTGGTGTCCACCAGCCCCACCCCGTGTGGGATTCCTGAAGAGTCACCTGCTCCTGCCCTGAAGTCTGGAGCAGCAGGAACGTCCAGGTTAGTACAATTGAGGTCCCTGCCCAGATGAGCAAATGTCAGGGAGCACAGTTGGGAACAAGGCTCTTCTGATGGGAGGAACTGTTGTGCAGTGTCTTGAAAGGAGTATGGGGGTGGAACTCCCACAAAATGGAAGACACAAGGCGGGGGGACAGATGACAGCTCAGCTCACAACGGCATCTCTGAGCTCACAGTGTCTTGAGCAGTGACTGGTTCAATCTTCTTCTTTAAGAAAAAAAGATATGTATTTATTTGAGAGAGAGAGAGAGAAGGGGGAGGGGCAAAGGGAGAGGGAGAGAGAGAATCCTCTAGCTGACTCCCTGCTGAGTGTGGAGCCCTGCATGGGGCTGACCTCCCAACCATGAAATCAGGGCCTAAGCCTAAATCAAGAGGCACACATTTAACTGACTGAGCCACTCAGGTGCCCCAGAGACTGGGTCAATCTTCTTGCAGGTTCTCTGTGCCCACCCAGCTTCCTCATGCCCTCAGCCATTCATTCCACCATTTTCTGCAGGGTCCTCACACAACTCCCCTCTGGAGAGGCAGAGGCTCTGTGCTGGGAACCTGCAATGGATTAAGCAGAGGGAGTCCTTTCTTTCTGCCTTAGAGGCTCCTCATTCCTCCTACTCTTCCTTGTTTCACCTCCTCCCCCACTCCAAGGCATCCCCAGAACTCCAATATCCTGCCCAAAAGAGTAACTGACCAGTCTCTCTCCTACTCTATTATCCATGTCTTCCTCAGAGGATGGGGAGGGGGAACCCTACCTTCACCTGGAATTCCTTGAGGGACCTCTGGTCCCTTTTGTTCACTGCACGAGGCACAGACCTTCCCTGGACCACATTCGTCTGTATCCCTTCTGAGAATCGGTTCCTTATTTCCATTTCCACGTTCCTTTCTCATACCTACCTTTGTCCTTGACCAGAAGCAGAGATGGGACACATATGTGGAATAGATGTACGGTCATAGACAACTACCCCAAATGGAGAAGATACATCATCCCAAGGGAACCAATGTTCTGGTGAAGATCCATGTATCTTCCTGAGTGTCTTCGTTCAGTTCTTCCTCACATGGGGAGCTGACAGGTGGGCCAGACACACACATATGGGGGAAGACTGATGGTCTTTGGTAACCTCCCACCTAAAGACTCACTTTAATAGCCTCCATCCCCTCGACATGAATGACCCTCTGGTGAGCATCCCTGAATTTTGTCATGCACATGTCCTATCCTACTGATATCTATTTATTTTTGATATTGGCCAAAATACTGATATTGAATGTGAAAATGATGCAAATGATTAATATCTGGCTCTTACTGTAGAGGGTAATGGCCAATGATTTGTATAACAGGTAAAAACATAACTGAAAATGTGTCAGTATTAGAGCATATGAATCAATAAAATGGAAGTAAAATTATCTGTGAATAATTTATAATCAGAACTTTGTAGGCTTGTAACTGCAAAGTTCTAGTGTAAATATAAAGTTGAATTAGTGGGGTGGATTACATTATTTTCTCAGTCTCCAAATAATACAACAGTCCAAGGTTGGTGTCAAAGCTTGAGAGATTATCTTTTGATGTCACTGACCTTCTCAGAGAAAGAGGAATCTGGGTCCAGGGGGAAGGTGGTGAGAGATGCTGGAGGCTGGAGGAGGGAGTGGGAGCTGCTCAACCAGCAGAGAGGGGCTGGGTAACAGGAGGGAGTGTCCTCTCCCCAGGACCACACCCTGAGGAGGCAGAGAGAGGGAAGCAGAGGTCTCCTCTCAGTCCTGACAGAACCACAGGGTCAGGAGCACAGAGGGGGGTCCTTCCTGACACTTCCTATTGCTTCCTTACCTGCACCAATCAAAATAGCGGGTGCTTGTAAGATTAGTGTTTCACAAATAACTAAATAAGTTCTAGAACACATAAACGAGTTATTTCTCAAACTAGAAAAATTTTAAAAAACCCAACAACTATGCTCTTCTGTTTTACCCGTGAGTACTGGAGGCAGCACAGGTTCCATTGAGTTCTCAACCTGATCCTGTGCTCCAGTCTACCCTGTGAGGTCGTGCATTTCATGCTCATGGACGCAGAGCTTCCCTCTCCTATTTCCTCCTGCTTCATTACTTGTTCCTACTCTTCCAAAATAGGGAACACATTCTACTATCACCCCTAAGCTGTGTTTGCCTAGTATCTCCTACAGGAGTTCGTGTCGTAAATTCCCTACACCAATCAGGTGATTTTCTCTACATCAACAATGAAGAAGCCCAAGAGGCTATCAAAATTTAAGATGGCATCCAAAAGAATAAAACTTTTAGGAGTCAACTTAACCAAGTAGACAAAAGACTTGCAAACTGAAAAGTACAAAGGTTTCCGGAAAATACAAAAAAGATTTGCAAAAGGGAGAGGACCCCACATCCATGGGTTGGATGACTTAATATTGTGAAGGTACAACCACCACCACCGAAATCCAACTCCACATTCAATGCTGTCCTGCCATGTGCTTGTTGCCCCCAGTTTAACCGCAGGATGTCTACTGCTCACCCCCCTGCTTGTTGCAGGATTTTGCATAAATGTCTGTTTTTTGGCCCCAGATATTAGACACTCATCCCCCACGAATTCCACATTAGGCCATGAGGGTTTTCAGTGCAGGAGAGATGGAAGAAGTGCTCAGTAGAGGAGGCTCCACTTATAGTAACGTTCTGTGTCTACCAATCTTCACACTAATTAAAATTAGAGAACTGAATTAAAATATATTAAGTATATAAAAGAGTCAAATATAGAAGCATTTTTCAGGCTAACCTTCAAGGACATTTTGAACCCGGAAAAGTCAGCAGGAGCAGAAGACACATTTCGCTGACAGGATTCTATTCTCATGGCAGAGACAGGCATCAAAGTCCTTGCAGTGCAGGCTGGCGGGACGCTCAGGAGAATCGAAACCACCACCGCCACCACCAACACCAACACCAACACAACTGGAAGCTTCGACCAAGCAGAATTACTAAGAGATGTGAACCACCTGAGTACTCTGAGAACTGTAAGCCTTTTATTTGGTTCATGATGATGGTGGACGGTTATGACCCCAAGCTTCTGGAAGAGGCAAACCCCAGTGTCAGGTAGTCCTGAAATACCTGGTAACATAAGCATGTGCAATACACCGTGTATTTAACCATCCGGAGGTCCTTAGTGATGTGGGGAGGTGGGGTCTCTCTGCCCGAACACTACAGAGGGCACCTCTTCATTCTACTACCCTGGGCAGTGACATCATTCTAGATCCAATAGCAAAAGTCTGGACATCATTCCAGGAGCACAGGGAGGTGTTGGAGGGTCTGGAGAACTTGGCGTCTCAGCCCAGCAGGTGGCGCTGTGGCACTGGGCCTGTGAGGACAGGCTTCTGGTCCAGACCAAGGAGAGAAATACTCCAATAATTCTTGCACACTTGGCGGGCCTGGTCTTCACTGATGTGTGACTGCAGCACCTGTGTCCCCGCAGCTGCATGGGGGCTCAGCTCTGACTCCCTTCCTCCTTCCCGTTTCATCCTCCACCCCGTGGAGGTCTTGCCCAGGCTGGGGTTCAGACAGGGGCAGACAGGGCCATGCCTGGAGAAGATCGCATCATGAAACAAAAATCACCTGTCATGGGACCTGGGTCTAGGGCCAGAGACCCCTGGGGAGGGGTGGAGGGGAAGGCCCACACCGTGGCCTCAGGCAGCAGAGCTCTGTGGCCTCTCTGTCCTGTCCTCATTCCTCTATCAGCTCCTCCCTCAGAGACCAGGAGTTCCCTTTAGGGCTGAAGACAGAAGATGCTGGGGGTAGGGAGGCATCTGCACTGCTCTGTTCCCAAGCAAAGCCCTATTCTTTCTGTCACCTTATGGCTTCCAGCTCGTCCTCGAGGGTCCTGTCAGACTGCGCTGCTCTGCCTTCCAGGGCGTCCAGGTCCTTGTTAGGGGGAGAAGGGAAAAATAATACTTGTGATATTTATTATAAATTACTATAAATAAATATTACACATAATAAAATTGTATATAATATATAAGCATTCTATAAACATAAATTGTGTACAATATATTATGTTTATATTACATATATCATTATTTTATGCATACTCTGAGAAATATAAATATCAGGTATGATATAAAATACTATATATTATTTATAAATCTTACATCATACATATGTTACATGTTGCATGTTGCATATACATATCATATATTATAAGTTATACATTTAAGTCCTATAAGGCTAGGGACCTGCTCCCAGAGAATGGATAAACTGGAAAGGGTTTGAGCTCCCTATCTGGGGGAAGGGATGCAGGACCTGGTTTCCTTTGAAACAGCATGGGGGGTTTCACCAGGGATTTGTTGTCTTTGATGTGGTTAGACTATTTCCTGGCCTGGTAGAGACTGTCAATTTTTGCATTCCCTTTGTCCCTTTAAAATCTTTAACTACTGGACTTGTTTTTTGTTTGTTTGTTTTTAGTTTTTGGTCTTTTTTAAATTTTTTTTTTCATTTTGTCTTAATTCTGACACTTCTGAGGAAGATCTGTATGATGTGTGCTAGGAAAGTAGAGCCACTAAGGCAGAGATCACAGAAAATAGTTGGGGACCTAAAATGTGTCAGGAAAGCTGCATCTCATCCCCTCCCTGTCCTGGGGACCCCTAGCTTTTTCTGCTCACACATGGACCCATTGATGGGACTCCTTGGTACTGTAGCCCCTCAGCATGGTCCTTCAGACATGAAAAGCACAATCCAAGGACAGCTCTCCCCTGGGACAACCAGCATCTCCATAGAGCCCCCAGGAGTTGGGTGCAGGGGCGGGGGGACTCTCCGTTCCCTCCAACTTTGTGAGGGGCTCCTAGGCCCTGGGTTCTTCTCCCGCATCCAGTTTTCCAATCCTTGTGCTCACCACTGGCTCCAGACTTTGCCAGCAGGACAGGATTGTTCTGACCCAGATGCCTTGAGAAGGCCTGAGATAGGTTCCAGGGTTGGCTCAGGGCTCCATTTAAGGTCAGAGAGCCTGGCTGATTACTGTGACCCCCCAGTTTATTCATGATGAAATATACAAGAAATTCATTAGTTCTGAAACTGTCATGATTTTAGTTGCTATTTCTAAGTAACATGATATCGGTCACGAATTTCTATATTTTATGGTGACTTATGGAAGCTGACATTGCATTTTTCAGATATGTCAAATATTCTTTCTAATTCTTCCTTTTTCCTTAAGTTTTAGGTCCTCCTTATCTTCAAATTTGATGTATACAAAATTGCATACTTTTCTGCAGTGTATCAAGGAATCTTTTGATAAATAGACACAAATTGACTGAGTAGGAACCTTTCTGTGACGTAAGTTGGGCTTTCAAACACAGAATTTGAGAAAGGCAGACAGCAATTGTGCCCATTATATGAAATAGACAACGTAGAGGCCGTTCTGAAATGAAGAAAAATCATATTTTATTTAATCCTGTGATGAACACTGAACTGACACATGTGGATCTTCCTTAAATGTGTGTTTAAAAATGAATGAGAGAATGAATGAATGAATGAATGAATGAATGATGTTGCAGACTAAGCCCTCAGGTAGGAGGATGCTGTAACATCCACATCCTTGCTTTGGGGGAGGGAAGGCATCTATCAGCCCTGGTTGTCTGTGAGTGTTTCCACACCTCTGCACAGCTCATACATGGACTCTATGTGACACGGGGACAACAGACCCATCACCAGCCCTCCACCCGCTCTCCCACCTGACCTCACCTGTGTCACTCTAGGCATCCCCGTCTCTGTGAGCATCTCCCTCCATCCACCTGACACTCTGGACCATCCTTCCCTCTCTCACAGTCCAGGCTCCAGTCATCTCCCTGTGTCCCACCTGGGGACACAAGCCATTTCACCCTTCCCTGTTTCCTTGGCTGTCATCTTCCTCTGGCCACCCCCCTCCCATGGCCCCTTCAAGTCTCCCTGTCCCAAATTCTATCCTAAGACTTCCCATGAAGCTAATTCTCTAATGAGCAGGAGTGAGAACAGGCACAGTTGGGATTACAAATCTCACAGTAGATGGAGGGGAGGTCACGGGATGGCACTGCACTGCTCCCTGCTAGATGCCCAGGCCCTGCTCTGTCCCCAAAACACCAGCAGCCTCATCAGAGTTTGCTCTTCCCTCTCAGTCCTGCTCAGGAAGGACCCAGCAATCCCAAGCTCTGTGTCCTCCTCTGTGAAGGTGTGTGTCCCCTCTGGAAGCTCCTGTCACACTCAGCACCCAGAGCCAGCCCGCCTCCTGTGAGGCTCTCCTGCAGGGACAGATTCCCTCGGCTCTCTGTTCCCTGGTCTTGTCCTCAGCTCCACAGCTGTTCACAGGCTCTCATAGGTCAGGACTGCACATGTACCTCCCACTAGACCCCAGCCCACGGAGGAAGCCTGACCAAGGACAGCACACAGGACCTCTGTCCTTCATGAAGGGTCACTCTCACATGGTGGGAACAGGAATCTGAGAAGCAGGTGAAGAAGAGGCTTGGAGAAGGGAGATTCTTCCAGAGACCAGCAGTGGGTGCTGCGAGATGCTGTCTGAGGGTTTATGCAGGCTAGGGGCTCCCAGCTGGGCAGTCCTTCACTGCCAGGAGGCCCTGGGGCTGGGCTTCTTGCTTTCAGTGGGAACTGAGCAGTCATGTCCTTTCTGGGGCTGAACAAGTCCCTGGACCTGGGCCTGTGTGTGGTCCCAACAGTTGCTTCCTCCAGGCCCACCAGGGGGAAACTAGTCCATCCATCAGGAAGTCTCCCTGTCCAAGGTCCACAGACTTGTATGAGCACAGGAGGGAGAAGCAGGTGTGGGTCCCATTTGCATAAGCAGCCCCTCCTCTGTGAGGCCCTTGGACAGGGGATAAGACAGGCCAGGGGCAGCCCAGCCTCAGCTCTGTGGGCTAAGAAGGGGCTGTGTCACCATGGCCTGGAGCCCTGTCCTCCTCGTGCTCCTGTGTCACTGCACAGGTAGGGACAGGCCCCAGGGCAAGAGGGTGCCCCCCCCAGCTGAGTCAGATCCCTCTGGTTCAGCTCGTCAACCACATGCACCCTATCCCTTCTCTTCATTCTGATGTGTCTGTTTGCAGGTTCCCTGTCACAGCCTGTGCTGACCCAGCCGCCCTCCCTCTCTGCATCTCTGGGAACAATGGCCAGACTCACCTGCGGCCTGAGCAGGGACATCAGTGTTGGCAGCTATAACATATACTGGTACCAGCAGCAGCCAGGGAGCCCTCCCCGATATTTCCTGTACTACTACTCAGACTCAGACAAGGAGCTGGGACCTGGTGTCCCCAGTCGAGTCTCTGGATCCAAAGATGCCTCCACTAATACAGCAATTCTGCTCATCTCCGGGCTGCAGGCTGAGGACGAGGCTGACTATTACTGTGCTGTATATCATGGCAGTGGGAGCAGCTACACTTACCCACAGTGTCTCAGACAACGAGGAAGTGAGACAAAAACCCGTCCAACAACAGGTCTTGTCTCTGAGACTCTTTTACTGAGAAACTGCTGTGGGGCTTCTTGTAAGGCGAATGCCCATGGTGCTAAGCACAGTGAAAGAGACAGATGACGGGTGGGGTGGGACAAAGTTCTGGGGCCAGAGGTTCTAAGCTGTGACACATGTATTGATGTGGTTAATCCCTTCACTGGTGACAGCAATAGAACCTATTCCCCGGGCATTCTGGCAGGAAATGGGGCCCTGCTGGAACTCTGTCCTTTCCTTACACACAGTACCCATGGAGCCTCCAAAATGAGTTATGAAAGGGGAGGCAGCTGAACCAACGTGGACAACATGGATGAACCTCCTCGAGTAGAAGGTGTCATCTGCTAGCCGGAAGTTACGGTGGTGAAGGTGGTGTCTTGGCACTAGGCAGGGAGACATCAGATATGGCAAAACAAGGTTAATATTATAAGGAGAGATCTGAATAAAAGATCTTTGATAGTTGACCTTTGATAATTTTCTTCCAGTCCAAGAGTTTAAAACAATCACTAAAGGAAAGAGATAATTTAAAGCACCAATTTGAGCATTCATGTCAGGTAGAAACCCAGAAGTATTTTGTGGTAATCTGGACTGTATACACAGCATTGTTCTTATGCTATCACATATTTCACCTTGTATAGCAGTTAAAAACATCTAACATCACTCTGTTCTGTAGAGTATCACTTAGGGCTTTGACCATGTATTCAAGTGTTTCCATGTGTCAAACGACATTCTCCAGTCTCAAAGAGGTAAGATAGATAGATGCTAGGTGGTCATACCAATGTAACACAAAACATGTCCACCATGGTTTTAAATTTGGAAGGTTGGCTGAGTTGGTAATGGTTTTAATAATGCATCCATGCATCCAAGCAAAACCCAGAGTACAGTGGCTTATCCAGCAAGGAGGAAGCTATGGACACAGGTTAAGTTGCAGAGCCATTGGATCCCAGCCAGGAGCCAGTCATAAAATACTGGGCCTCCTTGGAACTGCAGTCAGGATTTCAAGGGCTACTTGGTTTTGGAGGGCCATACATGCAATGATTTCAGGCCCATATTTGATTGGGGAGTTATGACTCGATAATAATCCCCCCTTATTCCCCCCCAAATGCACCATGAGCATGGAGGACCAAGGAAATATATTTGAAGTCAGTATAAATATTTTTAAGGCTTTTGCCAATTGCAAAGCACGGGTGGGTGCTATTTATTCTGCTTTGGGGCAGACATGTTTGCTGACAGGGCTTTGCCCTCAGCAGTCTTGAGTTAGACTTGACTATAGCATACCCAGTTTTTCTTACCCCTCCTTTCCATGAAACTATTACCATTGATGAACCAATTGCCTCTGTATTTTCAATAGGGACATCTTAAATCTGGTCAACTACAATAGACAAGATCAATAACCTCTGAACAGTTATGCTCTGTAGAAGTACAATGGTCAGGTCCAGGCTTAAGGGTAACTGGGTTTAAAGTCTGATAAGTTTCAAGTATTATTTCAGGCATATCTATAAGCATAGCCTGGTATTTAATATGTCGGCTTCCCATTATCCATTGGTGGCTTTTGGTCTTGGACCTGATGTGAAGTCATTACAGTCAGACTGTCCCATAGTGAGCTTTGAGGCTCCTTTTTACCAGGAGGGCTGCTGTATGCTCGGCTAAAGCCTCTCCTTGTAATTGTACATCCATAGAGGTGGCTTCTAGGATTCAATGTAACTATGCAGGATGAAAGCATTAAGAAGCCTTCTTTGTTTGAGGTCTAGCCTTAATATCTTAACAAGGAATCACTGGCAAGTGGGGGCAGACTTGTCAAGAGATAAAGGCATCCCCAAGTCATCATCCAGTCCAGGCACAAGGAAAGTGGGGTCATCCGTTATCTCCACAAGCCCATAGTTAACCCTATGGAGTGGGGTACGCTCTGGCTTTTAGGGAATGGCTTCATCATCCCAGCCACATTGGTCTAGGTGATAGCCGAGTTATATAATCATTGCGGAATCTATCCCATTTCCCGGTTATTCAGAGAATTAAATATATGTCCATGGGGTCCTGTTATTAGCCCCATAGAATAAAAGCATGAAGATTATCTATACATGAGCTATTGTATAGGAATAGAAAAAAAGCTATTTCTCTTAAGTTTACCTCAAGTTGTCTAGCTTAAGTAAACATTTAAGGACAATCAGATCTAGAATTTAACATCCACGAATGTGTGTTAGTTAAACATAGTTTTTCTCTCTAAAATAACCCTCATTTCCAGAGATAGCCAAATCAGGACTAATTTGTTTGCAAAAAAGTCCAATTTTAACAAACGTGGCATAATTATTTACATAAGCTCAGCAAGAATATTGATTGATCATATAGATCTTTTAGAATCTGCTTTGCTGGAACTTTTATAAGGAATCTCCAGGTTGAACTTCTAGTAGCCTCTCCAGGCCAGAAGCCAAGCCAAGTACTTGTCATCAGTCATGCCTGTAATACCTGTAGATTTGGGCAGATTCCTCTCCATGAGGTCCCCAAAGTATCCTGAGGTTCCTGCACCTGCCAGGAAGTGACATTCTTTACTCACCTGGTGAGGCTGCTGGGAACTCTGTAAGCAAGGTATCAGGCCATTTCCAGGGGGCTTTATGGCTCCAGGTTTCATAAAGTCAACCTTAGTTCCTGAAAGCTGCTTGGTCATATCTGAGTCAATGTATGTCTCTCTAATATGACATTCCAGCCAAAGCCTTATGGTAAAATAACCAATGTTTCCAATGGTGCCTGTTACAAGGGGAACAATACTTATTGAACTTATGCAAATGATTATGATTGCCATGGAAGAAAGAATACTTACTGAGACCTTTTTAATTTCAGAGGGTTCAGGTAGAGAGAAAAGTTAAATGCTTTAATTTAGTTTATTATTATTTCTGTATATCACTGATGTCTTAAGAGAAAGTTTCCTCAATCTGGAAGAGTAAACATTAGAGAACCAGTAATGTTTTAAACAAGAGTCACAACACTGTAATCCTTTAGTTCATTTAGTCCTATGTTGCTAATTCTTGTTTAGTTTGAATGCAGCTTTAGTTAGTTCTGGAAATTTTTACCCATTTCAGTTTTAGGATTCCATAAAGATATCGAATACCTGTACCTGTCCTAAAAAGTCCTTCATATGAATCTCTTTGAAGATGAAACTCATTTTACAAGACAATAAGAACAATTATAAATAACAAAACACAGAATGTACATAGTTAGTAACTGATGAGTTTACAGTATGGCTGGCAAGGAAGTCAGGTTACTTCTGTGACATGTAACACTTCGATAGCCAGAAAAGAGTGATGACGAGCTTATATTAAAACACTAAAACTTTAGGAATTGCATATTATCTCTAGAAGAGTTACAGCATTTACCCAAATGTAACCTAAGGCTTATCATTTGTTTAACAGTGCTTCAAGAGTAACTCAGCATACCAAAGAAAAAGGCCTAGACAGAGATAGACAAGATACATACCACGGGAGCTGGTGAACCTAACAGGAGACGCTGACAACAACAATAACCAAATAAGCCTGCTTGTAAGGGTAACACAAGTAGAATTATTACCAGGGTTGAACCAGTGGGCTTCTCTGGGGGGCTTTAAGCCTTGAGCTTGATTCAAATGTATTATGTCCCAGTTGTGAAACCTGGGCGAGGCAGAAAGAAGCAAATTCAAATATCAGGTGATCCTGAAATATCTCCTAACATAAATGTTTCAGTTAGTTGTCTAGCTGAGGGGACTGGTGACCTGGAAAAAGGTATAGCTCAACCCCACACCAGCAGGGGGCACAGGTGGGCTTCTGCTGAGGGCTCAGGGTCCTGGCCAGGAAGACCAGGAAAATCTATCACTGACCTTTGCACACTTGGAAAAGCAGGGTCCTCACTGTGGGTGACTTTCCTGCACCTGGGCCCCCAGGGGCCACAAGAGCCCTCAGGTCAGATTCACACATGCCTCATATTTCATCCTTCACTGCATCACAGAGTAAATTGTCTAGACCTGATTTTCTTGGAAAGATAGATGGACAGGACTATCACATAACAAAAATACATTTGCTTTATGAACTCCAGCTGTAATGGTCCCTGGGCAAAGGATAGGACACACAGGGGGAGGGACTGTCTCCATGTCAGCAAATAGGCCTCAGCAAGCAGAGCTCTGGGGCTTCTCCACCATGGCCTGGATTCTTCTCTTTGCCTCCTCACTGAGGGAATAGAGACTTTCCTTTAGAGGAACGTGAACCGTTAGGGCAGTGAGGAAGGGCATTGGCTCTGCTTTTTTCTCCTGTCATCTGGGTACAGGTGGTTGTCATTGATTCTTTCTGCCATCTTCTGACCTGCCTTCCAGGGTCGTAGGTCAGATGGGGCTCATTCTGCCCTCCACAATGTTTAAGTGTTTGTAGAAAAAACATGGTTTATTTTATATATATATAACAGAGGATGTGTTGCATTCTAGCAAATCAATGGAGGGAACACAACCCAAAAGAAGAGTATCCGATGTGAAAATTGAAAGAAGATCTCATTTATGAACATAGCTAATAGTTGCACAAATGACTCAAAATATGACCTACTAGAATCCATGTTATTGGGGAGCCTGGGTGGCAGTTAAGTGTCTGCCTTTGACTCAAATCATGATCTTGGGGTTCTGGGATCTAGCTCCACATGGGGATCCCTGCTCAGTGGGGAACTAACTTCTCCTTCTCTTTCTGCACCTCCCCCCACCACTTGTGCTCTCTTGCCCTCTCTCTCTGTCAAATACATAAAATCTTTAAAAAAGAATCCCTTTTGGGGCACCTGGGTGGCATAGCGTTAAGCATCTGCCTTCAGCTCAGGGCGTGATCCCGGCGTTATGGGATCGAGCCCCATATCAGGCTCCTCCACTGGAAGCCTGCTTCTTCCTCTCCCACTCCCCCTGCTTGAGTTCCCTCTCTCGCTGGCTGTCTCTATCTCTGTTGAATAAATAAAATCTTAAAAAAAAAGAATCCCTTTTATTTTTGGAAATATTGACCTTGACCATCAGGGAGAATTTGGGCTGACACTGGGCTGTGTGAGGAATATGGAATGTGGGGGATCAGATATGATGCGGCATGGACCCTGGATCAGATGCCCAAATAGGGTAGAGCTAATGACCTCCCAGTGCTGGTTCCCTGACCCTCTCTGGAAGAAAGCAGTGGAGTCACTAGACACACCGCAGGGGACACACTCATCTCTAGAGTGACCTAGTCAGCCAGCATCAGCATCCCCTCAGAGATATAAGCCCCGCCCAGAGGAAGCTCCTCCCTGACTCATGCAGGACCACACAGGACCCACACAGGGCACTGCTCTATCTACTTCCTGCATGTGAGGGGCTCCTGGGATCCTGGTGCATCTCCCATGTCCAGCCTATCAACCCCACCATTTGCTCTGGCTGCAGATCCCACCCAGACCTGCCCCATAGGAAAGTGAATAGGACCTGGTGTCTAGGGAATGCCTGGGAAAATGTGTCCAGGGGGGCACCCTCAGGGACCCTTGCTGCTCATTATGACTCCATGCGGTTGAGATGAAATAAATATGCGATTAGTGCCTGACCCCTTTATCTGCCATCATTTCAGTTGTTATTTCATTCTGATTTTTTCCGTTTATTCCAATACTTTATAGTGACTTATGTAAACTGATACCGTTCATATTTTCAACTTTCCAATTATTTTTTGAGTGTGAATACTGCTCCTCACCTCAAAATTTGATAGATATGAAATTATCTATTGTATTCTAAAGTGTCAGGAATGCATTAGTGTAATAGGAACATCATTTGGTACAAGTTTTTTTCTCTGACTTGCGTTGGGGCTCTCAAACACACAAAGAGAAAGGGAAAATAATCATGCAGGATTTATCAAACCAGCAATTTACTAGTAACTCTAAACTGAATATCAATCATTTTTATATCTTGAAAGAACACCAGCCTTCAGCTTCATCTTCCCTATTTCTGGAGACACTTTACTCCCCTGCCTCTCCTCCTTCCTCCCAGTCCCTTCCCCAGCCATCCCAGTCCCTCTGATCCTCAGCAGAGCACAAACAGAACTGGAGTTCAAAAACCTCCATGACGGGGGCGCCTGGGTGGCACAGCGGTTAAGCGTCTGCCTTCGGCTCAGGGCGTGATCCCGGCGTTATGGGATCGAGTCCCACATCAGGCTCCTCTGCTGGGAGCCTGCTTCTTCCTCTCCCACTCCCCCTGCTTGTGTTCCCTCTCTCGCTGGCTGTCTCTATCTCTGTCAAATAAATAAATAAAATCTTTAGAATAAATAAATAAATAAATAAATAAATAAATAAAATCTTAAAAAAACAAAACAAAAAAAAACCTCCATGATGGTCACACCCACTTGTTCTTCCAGTGTCTTTTTCATTTCTCATAAAGACATACATGTCCATATGTTGTTATACCTGATGGGGCAAACTGTCTCATGATTTCATTGTGACCCTCTGTCTTTTACCCACAAAACTTACAGGTACATTGAAGCTACTTCTTATAATTGATGGCTTCTTAGAACAAAGGAGGGTGTTTGCCCCAGCCTGGCAGGGCTGGTCAGTGTGCTGCCCCCATCCCTGGTTGGCTCACACTAAGCAACTGCAGACAGGGTCCATGACTGAGTCAGAGGAGACCACCATCCCTACACTCCTCATACATGGGCTTTGAGATTCCCTGTGTCCTCATTTCTGGAGGGCTGACTGCTAAGATCCTCCCAGGAGACAAGAAGGAGTAGCCCTGGGAAGAGAAAAGAATGTTCCAGGGTTAGATTTGTGGTAACCTAGATGCAGGGCCAGAAGGTGGAGCATACACCCATCTCCTCATTCAGCTCTCAGGCTTTCCAAGGAGGAACCCTGGGACAGAGGTCACAAGGTCATTGGGGATGTGATTTGGTAAAGATGCCTCCCTGACACATAGTGTCCCAGGTCACCCTGCAGTCATTGGAGTGTGTGAGGTCCCAGCATCTACTCCTTTCAAGATGTCCCAGGGGACCTATGGGGAACCCTGGGGCAGAGAGAGAGAAGAAGCTTATTTGCATGAAGCACCTTCTCCTCCTAATAGGTCTGGAGACATGAAAAGGTCCAGGGACACCCGACTCCAGCTCAAGATTCTGTGAGGGCCGCACACTGTGAGGGTCCCCAACATGGCCTAGTTGGTGCTTCTTCTTGGGCTCCTTGCATATGGCTCAGGTCAGACGTAGGGACTCTGTCCGTGTTGGGGGGCACATAAAAGCAGTGTCCCAAGTGCTTCTTGTCTCCTATTATGACACCTTTCTCTCCTCTTCATTATAGGAGCAGATTCTCAGGCTGTGGTGATCCAGGAGCCATCCCTGCCACTGTCTCCAGGAGGGACAGTCACACTCACTTGTGGCCTCAGCTCTTTCTCAGTCTCTGCAAGTAACTCCCATCACTGGTTCCAGCAGACCCCAGGCCAGGCCCCCTGCATGCACATCTACAGCACAAGCGACCACCCCTCTGTTGTCCCTGAGCACTTCTCTGGATCCGTCTCTGGGAACAAAGCCATCCTCACTATCACGATGGTCCAGTGTGAGGATGAGGCCGACTATTGCTGTTTGCTGTCTGTGGGTGGTGGTCTTTACACAGTGACTTAAATCCATGAGGAAGTGCAGCCAGAACCTCCCCAAGTGCTCAGAATGGCTCAGCCTCAGAGGCGGGAGAGAAAGGAGGGGGGTTATGGTCACCAGCACCCTGGGAAGGGAAGCCCCCTGGCCTCATTCTCCCATTTCTAGGTTCATGGCCAAGTGTGCCCCATCCTGAATATCTCAGGGTGTGTCCGTCTTTCCAGTGTGACCCTTCCAGACTGTGCTTCCCCTTCCACCTGCCTAAAGTGTTGAGTGGGGGCTCAGTTCCATTATATATGGATTAATACTGAGATTCAATGTGCTGCTACCAAGAAGGACTATTGTCCAGAGAACACTGGCGGTTATAACTGTATTCATTAACTTGATAATGAGAGGCAAATTAATATTTTTTTAATTGGAAGCTTGATAAAAACTCAATGCTCCATCCTAGACCTTCTAAATCTGAAACCTGTGTTGGTTTTCATAGATCTACATTTAACAAGTCCTCCAGGAGATTTGTATGAACGCTAATGTTTGAGAAGCATCTCTTTTATTATTATGAAATTATTTCTGAAAGTATTTCTTTAGAGTGCCGTGAGAATAACATGTTCTGACTCACTCATTTCCCAAACCCTTTGAAGACCAAAGAACACTGAGAAACAGATTCAAAATCTCAGTCCACTGGTGGTCACAACATCCCGCTGTGGCACAATGCATGCTGGGAGACAGAGTGAGGGACAGTATGTGACCAGTGGATGTAGATTTGTAATTTGGCCTGGAAACTGTATGACCTGAGCATTACGGCCCCTGACTACAATGAGCTCCCAGGGAAATATTGAGAGACACAGGATAGCATAACAGTATGTATTCTGTTTGGTCCCTCCGCCACTAAATGAGGTTGTGCAATACTTGACGTTATACTTGGATGGTTTCTACTATTTCTGTTTCAAAATACACCACCTGTATTAAAAATTACTAAACTATTCGGAAAATTAAATTACCAGCTTATTTTATATCCACAATGATATTAATCTTATAGGAAATTCACAGCCAAGTAAAACACAGCCCCAGGCATAATTTATGCTCAGTAGATTTTGATCAAGGAATGAGGCAGCACTTTGTTTAACTCATGCTTTCCAGCACTTACATTGAAATTGTTCATCGCTTTAGCTGACACCTTCCCACAAAGAAAACTTCGGGCCCAGAGGGCTTCACTAGGGAATTCTATCAAGCATTTAAGGAGGAAACGATGCAAATACTACAGAGATACTGAGGAGGTAAGAAGAACCTTGAATATACGTTATACATCTATTTTTTTCTCTATTAGAACCAGATAAAATTTTCAAAATAAAGGAGACTAAGAATCAATATGTTTCATAGACATGGGGACCAAAATATAACAAAATACTTGCAAATTCAATCTAACAGTGTATCAAAGGGGCATCTGGGTGGCTCAGCTGGATAAGCATCTGACTCTTGGTTTTGGCTCAGGTCATGATCTCAAGGATCATGAGATTGTGACCCATGTCGGGCTTCACACTACATTCTGGTTGAGGATTCTCTCCCTCTGCCCTCTTCCCTCTCTCTCTTTCAAAATAAATACATAAATCTTTTTAAAATGTCTATTGTATCAAAGGTGGTCATTTTAGATGCTTAAAGTTTGTGAAACATTTGAAAGTCAGTCATTGTAATTCACCCTAAAAGACTAAATTAAAAATATTATCATCAGAATAAATGAACCTATATTCACCTGAAACCATTCTTCTAGAGGCATACAGATCAAGAAGGGAAATAAACTGTATTATTCTAAGGTGATATGATCATTTATGTAGAAAATACAAAAGAATTGACATGAAAAGAAAAATCTCAAATCTAATAAGCATATTACAACATAGTTTCAGAATGCACACTTAATACAGAAAAAATCACGTGCTTGCAAATTACCTAGCACTGAGCGAGTGGAGTGTGAAATATACACAATTTATTGTAGCGCCGAAAAAGCAGACATTCTTAGGTAAAAATCAAACATAATATGTGCAAGATCTATATAAGGAAAATAACACAATTCTGATGAATGAAATGAAAGAAAAACTAAATAAATTGGGAGATATTCTATGTTCGTTGGTGAGAAAGGTCATTACTTTCAAGATGTTAGCCCAGTAGAGGGTATTAAGGAGGGCACATGTTGCATGGAGCACTGGGTGTTATACACAAACAATGAATCATGGAACATTACATCAAAAACTAAGGATGTACTGTATGGTGACTAACATAACATAACATAAAAAAAAGATGTCAGTTCTTCCTAATTGGATGTAGATTCAATGCAACCCTTAAATATCAGCAAGATATTTTGTAAATACTGAGGAACTGATTGTAAAATTTATGCAGAGAGGGAAAAGATCAAAATTAGCAATGTAATATTGCAGGGGAAGAACAAAGTTGGAAGACTGACACTTGAACTTGAAGACCTATTATAAAGCTACAGTAGTGAAGATCAGTAGAAGACCAGTAGAGAGCTATAGATCACAGTGTGTTATACTTTGTGTCTGCCCTGCTTTCACAGATGCTGAATGTGCCCAAAATGTGGGCGTCTACCATGATCTCCAGGGGAAACCCATCTCCTTCCGAGAGAACCTGGTATGGAGAACATGGGGAGGAATGAGTTCAGGGAGTCCAAGTAAGAGGGATGAGGCTGGGGCAGGGGACAAGGGGCAGAGCTGCGAGGTGGGAAGGGGAGGGTGCAGGCCAGAGCAGGGAGGACCCTTAGGGGTGGGTGGGGCTTGGGTGCTCAGCAAACAGCAGGGAGGTGTCACTGAAGGGATTAGAGCCATGGGGGAACCTGCCTGAGCTGAAGCAGAAGGACCCCTCTGAGTGCCTTGAGGAGAGGGATTCTGAGGGAAGTGAGTGATCTTGTCATAGACCTTTTACTTAAGGTCCCCATGAGTCTAGAGATTTGGTGACCATTTGCACATAGAGCTGATTTGGTTTTGGTACTCCATGAAAACATGATTTCTGCACCCGCTTTCCTACGTCTGTGGAAACAAGAATAAAACATCACATTCACCTTCTTAGAGAAGACAAGCAATGGGTATGAAACTACAAGTGGAAAATAAGTTTAGCTACCACATAAACAGTTTGTGAGGCAACAAAGACAGAATCCTGACAAGAATTTGAAAGCAGAAATACCGAGAAACCAATGAATTTAGGAGATATATCTCACTTCCAAACATAAAGAAATCTGTCTAATATTCACCAGTAAATGTTCAGTCAGACAATGCTGATAGCTTTTCAGAAATCACTCTGTCATATCTGATCCCGAACAAATTGTAACAGCACCACACGACCTTTGAAATGTATGCTGAATTGATGTCATGAGGGTATGTCACTGTGCTGACTTATTAGAAATTGTCCAGTCTCTACCACTCTGTGAAGATCCCTCACAAGACACTCAAACCAACTCCACTGTACTCTGATTGGTGATGTTTGACAGGATACAGTCACCTTTTGCAGTTACTTCTCTGAGGAATGGTGAGCACTAATTGAGTATTTGTGTACATTTTTGCCCTTTCCATAGAGAGGTGCCCCTACAGAGAGTGAGAAACTGGAGTAATCATGTACAGTGTATACGAACCATGGTATCTAGAGATAAGACATGTTAGTGAGAATAGACAAGGACCTGGTGAGCTGCTGAAAGCCACTGGGCTCTCAGGGCTTTGGTCCATGTTGAGATTGGTGCATTGCGACCAGCAGGGGGCGCTGTTGGACTGCCCTGTGGTCCCTGTACAGCTGCTCAGGGAGGACCCATCACTCAAGAGAGTCTGGGCCTGTGTGCTGGGCCCTGTGCTCCCTGATGGGGACTCAGCAGCTGTGTCCTCTCAGCCTTGGAAGACTCCCCTGAGCAGGGTCCTGTGTGTGGTCTCAGCAGGTGCTTCCTTCCACTGCTCTCCCCAGGCCTGAAGCCAACTGCTATTCTCCTCAGTGTGTGGTGTGAGCTGATGTCCAGCACCAGGGCTCAGGGAAGGGCTGGTAGGTCACTGGGTGGAGCCCATTTGCAGGGACAGTCCCTCCAGTCACAGAGGGTGGAGGAGAAAAGGAGGCCTGGGGCAGCCTGGCCATTTGTGATGAGCAGGGGCTGGGTCAAGAGGCCAGGACTCCTGTCCTTATGCTCCACTATCAAGGTACATGTAGGGTCAGGACTTGGGTAGTGGGTCCCCGTTCTCAGGCTCCATCAGTCCCTCGGGCTCAGATATTGAAAGGTAATACTCTGACACCTGTCCATCACCCATGAGGGTCTGTGTTTGCAGGTTCCCTGTCACACCCTGTGCTGACCCAGCTGCCCTCCCTCTCTGCATCTCTGGGATCATCCGCCAGACTCACCCGCACCCTGAGCGGTGGCTTCCGTGTTGGCAGCTATGACATATACTGGTTCCAGCAGCAGCCAGGGAGCTGTCCCCGGTATCTGCTGAGGTTCTACTCAGATGCAGATAAGCGCATGGGATCCGGGGTCCCCAGCTGCTTCTGTGGTTCCAAAGATGCCTCAGCCAAGGCAGGGCTTCTGCTCATCTCCGGGCTGCAGGCTGAGGACGAAGCTGACTATTTCTGTGCTACAGGTCATGGCAGTGGGTGCAGCTACCGTTCTTCACAGTGTCTCAGATCACAAGGAAGTAAGTCCTGGAACCAGAGATCTTGTCTCTGAGACTCTTGTTTTGAGAAGCTTCTGTGCAGGCTCCTGTAGGGGAGAGTCCCCTGTGGGGAGACTTGTCCTTGAGGGGGAGGAGTGACCCACAGACTATGCTGTTGCCTGAATCAGCACAGGTGTCCCAGGAACTCACCTGGGTGAGGGGATAGAGCCCAACTGCATATGTGCCAGGCTCTGGGATAAATGAAAAAGAATAAACACTTTGAAAATTATACCCTCAGTCTCTCCCTTCTGTTGTGTCTCCTTAACTACTCACAGAGAATGAGTATAAGACCACAGTCCTAGTCTTAAATTGTATGTTTAGAGTCCATATGTTGACACACACCCTGGTCACAGACACAATCATCTCTTTCTCTGAACCAGCCACAAATAGTCACAGCTTCTTCAAACACACTGACATCATCCTCCCTCCACAATCACCCTGTTATTCCCTCTGTTCCGGCCTCCCCCAGGTCTTCAGTCTCTCTCTCTGGCTCTTCAGGTCTGAACAGTCTCCACACTGGGATTTCAGAGAAAAGTGACAATGTTCTTGCTGTCACTTCCAGTCTCCAGGGTCTTCCTCTAGGGAGGACAAGTAGCAGAAATTGCACCAGCATGAAATTCCTGCATCATCTGCTTCCTGTTCTCATACCGGAGTGTAATTCCCACTTCCCAGCAGCCTCGGCCGATCTCTGTAATATGTCAATAATATTATTGTATTTCTAAAATATGAATGTTTATTCAGTCTTTGAGGATTGGCACATAAAAGCTATTGGTGTATTTAATTTTTCATCCTCAGAATGACTGAGGCCCCACAGAAGGTCCGTATTGACAAAGGAGAGAGTGGCTTCATACTTTAACATATACCAACTGTTTTTCTTGTGGCTGCGAATATGTGCTTCTAAAACTGTCAGGATACTAACTCAGCCACACACTTTTCCTCCATCAATGAACTCCCATTCATTAGCCCCTTTCCAAGATGCTCTCCACTGGGCGCCCTAAGGAGACACCAGCAGAACACAGGGTACAGTGAGGAATGGCTGTCATGTGAGGGGGCAGGAAAAGGGGGCTGCATGGTCACCTCCTGTCCTATGATTCCTATGACCTGAAGACTGCACAGCTGTGAGATTTGTGTCCTCAGGGTTGGAAATGGACAGATGTCTTCCATTCCATGGGCCTCAACCTTCTCACTCTGAGGATGTGTTACCAGAGTCCATCTCACCAAATTCCTCTTCCTTGTGTAGAATTACTCCTCATGCGAGGGATGTGACCTTCCAGACACTGGCCTTCTTTAGCTCCAAGATCCAGGACCCTGGAAGTTCTTACAGGGAGCCTGCTCTGGGGATGGGATTGCATGGATCAAACCGCAAGGGGTGGGAAAAACGTAAGAGGAATAGAGGGACACTTGCCCTCATGCTTGGACTCTGAAGGAAAGCTATAGTGATAGGTTGGAGAATATTCTCATTCTGTGTGTGTGTGTGTGTGTGTGAACCCTCTCTCCTTTTCCTCTCTCATGGTGTCCTTGACTCCACAGTTCCCAGGCCTCTCTCTCCCTCCAGAAGTCAGGGTCAACCTGGGCTCACCCAGCCATCCTCAGCATTACAATCTCCAATAGGCAGAATCCCTATCGGCACTAACACCAGCGATAATGAGGGTAACAAGGTTCCTGTCACCAGGACAGCCATGACATGCCCTGATCACCTGCTCTCCTGGGACAAGGCTGATGCTCAGGAGTCATGGAGGGAATCTCTGTCGCTGTGGGCAGCTCAGCTCTGGACTATCTCTGGGCTCTAGTGTGTGTCTGAGGCTGGTCAGTACATTGATTCTGGGGAAATAGCCTGGTGATGGGGACATGAGACACACCCTCCCAGTGCTCTCGATCCTGGATGACACTCCTCAGTCACCCTGGTGACACCTCCAGTTGGCTGGACTTCTGCTGGAAAGTCTGTCCCAGGCCAGGGCCACAGGGCCTGTGATATCAGGGACACAACCCCTTTATCTCCACGTCTCCACCACTCACCTGTGGGACCTTTAACAGAATCCTCTGGATCCAGGTGGCCTTGGGTAATAGCAATTCCTTGCTCTACTCATGGGTGGTGAAAGGAGCACTTGCTCTATCTGGACATGCTGGACACGAGGTACGGGGACGAGAGCTGTGCGCACAGCAGAGGGTGGTCTGACCTCAAATTCCTCTGTCCTGGAAGCTCTGACTGGGTGTGGGAATTCCATCACTGAGACGGCTCTGAGGTTCAGAGGAAGAGCCCCTCTTGAGGTTTCACTGGGGAGCATATCCGGCTTCCTAGGTGCAGCTCCAGACCAAGGATACAAAATTTATGATTTTTTTTTAAAAAGGGATTTTAGAAAAAGTTTACAGACTTCTATCTTCAAAGTAGAACAGAAAGCATCCCTTTCCCATTGTTGTTGTGTCCATGGTTTTAGACCAATCACTAAGCTTATTCCCTCTGCAGTAAGTACATATGTGGGAAAAGGATACTCGTGATTGCACCTGTATCTTCACAGGACTTTATCCTTTAGTTTCAATCAATCCTATTGAGGAGGACTTTGCATAAAATAACACAAATCCATTTTAAATACGCATTGGGCTCAGTGGTGATGAATACATAACCACTGTCACTGGATCCGGTCAGAGCATCTGCAGTTGTTACTGCTTTTCTCCTAGAACTTCTCTCAGGATTGCCCTTTGTGCTGAGGGCAGTGCCACACAGAGCCCGACATGCCAGGGCTCCTGCAGAGACTTGTGTCTGTGCTAGTAGGACAGATCCTCGGAGGGAATCACTGCCCACAGGGTACAGAGATCTGCTGTTTCATGCAGGTGGAAACACTGACAGATGACCAAGATTTACAGTGTGTTTCCCTCTAGAAAGGCCCACGAGGGCTTCTACCCACAACCTGCAGAGAACCATTCCCTGTCTCCTCAGAGCTGTGGGAACCTCAGAGCAAGGGCAGATCTGCAAACCAGGGGGGAGTCACACAAGAAGAAAGTGCACAGTGTCCTTCACAGAAGGGCCCTGTGTCCATGCGGAACCATCACTGCTCTGGACTGGGTTCTTATCTAAAAGGTGTTTGTGTAGAGACGCCACCTCAGTCGTGACCCCTGAACAGCCAAGATCGCCATGGACAGACTCGCCTGAGGAGTCTGAGTAGAGCATAAAGTCTGCACTGAGGTGATGGGAGGACACGTAAGGGGACAGCTGCCTGTTCCTCATGCAGGAAACAGTGGACAGAGCTGCAAGGATATAGCCACTGTCTCTGATGGGCTCTGGTCACCTTGTCACACAAAGGTGTGTCTCGTACTTGCCACCAGGGGGTGCTGTGGGCCATTTCTGAGGAGTCCGTGCTGATCAGAGCTGGGACCTGCCACCTGTGCCCTCTGTTTAGGGCTCACAGCTGTGACATCCCCACCCCCTGCCCCACAGAGCCCCTCCCCTTCCCATCCCCCTGACATCCTCAGGCAGAGGGACCTGACCCCGGGCCAGGGAGGGGTCAGAGAGCTGGGGTCTCATTTGCATGGACAGGCCCTCCCTCTCTCAGGGGATGAAGAGGGGAAGGGGAGATTAGGGGAGGCTCTGCTCAGCAGTGGGGCACAGAAGTCAGGACCAGGGATGACCTGCACCATGGCCTGGTCCACTCTTCTCCTCACCCTCCTCGCACACTGCACAGGTGACTGGAGGCAGGAACAAGTAAAGGAATCCTGGGAGGACATGTGGGTTCTGCGTCCTCCTCTTCTCTGCACACCCCAGCATCACTCTCTCTGTGTTTCTCCCCCTTGCAGGGTCCTGGGCCCAGTCTGTGCTGACTCAGCCATCCTCTGTGTCGGGGGCCCTTGGCCAGACGGTCACCATCTCCTGCACTGGAAGCAGCTCCAACATCGGGCGTGGTAGTTATGTGAGCTGGCACCAACAGCTCCCAGGAACCGCCCCCAGAACTGTCATCTATAGTAGTAACAAGCGACCGTCGGGGATCCCGGATTGCTTCTCTGGCTCCAAGTCTGGCAGCTCAGCCACCCTGACCATCACTGGGCTCCAGGCTGAGGATGAGGCGGATTATTACTGTGCATCGTGGGACAGCAGTCTCAGTGCTCACACAGTGCTCCAGGCATGAGGGGAAGTGAGACAAATACCCACTTGCGCCATCTGTATAGGGGGACACACGCCAGCAGTTCCTGCTCAGCTTAGCCTGTGATGCTCCTTATTCCGTTGCTGACACCCTGGGCGGATCCATCAGGGCATTGACAGGGAGCGAGGCTCTCCTGTCACTCCTGTCCTCAGAGTCACTCAGAGCAGCCTATTCCTCAACAAAGAGTCTCCATGTGAACAGAAATTTTTGTTTCATCTGCTGGGGTATTTTTCTTCTAGGCTGGACCATATTAATTTTTTTCCTTCTGATTTTTGAATAAAGCAAACATTTTATTTTGACTCTGAAGATATCATGGGACCTCAGCACTCCCCATGTGGCACTTGAAGAATAACTCAGTCCTGTGGCATCAGAAATTATTATCTACTTGGTTATAAACGGTGCTGCTGCCTAGTTTTGTCTTATTTCCCAATTCTTGGAGAAATAGATGCCCACTTAGAATTGTAAAAGTATTAAAAAAAATTCCCACCTTTTGTCCGTGGAAAAAGCCTGCATATGAATGATTATACCTGTTTCATTTTAATCACTAAAAAGTGAAAGCAACCAGAAATCTGTCCACAGAGATTTACCCCAGGTTTATATCTAATCACCCAAACATGGAACTGATCGGAGATGCCAGCAAATAGGCAGCACATTTATGAAAAGGGACAGAATACATAGTATGGTTAAAGTTACATCACATATGGGAAGCAGAGAACACTCTGGAGAGAGTGCTAACATCTGCAGTTTCTGGGAGGATAAAAGAGACAACAGAGTTGTGAACAAAGGAAAATGTTTCTGAGCGACAGAATAATTCTATATGACGCTGTCACGGCACTGAAATGACACGATGACACTGTCAGAGTCACTGAACACTGTACAGCCACACGACAGAATGCAAAGTGTGCAGGTACAACTCATTTGGGAGGTTTGGAGCCCAGAATGGGGCACAGAATGTGACAACTCCACGTACCTGCAGCACAGACCTGTGATCCCCGCTCAGCGCAGGGCTCGGGGGACGCTGCTGAGCTGAGTGACGGTGAAAAGGAGCAGAGCCTGTCCATGTAAAGTCATAAGAGACTTCACGTGAGCTCTGTGCTCTAGTAGGTAAGCTCGCGTCCCGTGGGGAACAGGCGGATTATGTTGATGGGGCTGTGATGTGTACAGGAATTGAATAGATAAGTAAAAGGATGGATGGAGGTGGATCCTGATTTCTCACTTTGGGAAAGGGAATTCAGACATGACCAAGGGAGGAGGCTTGAGTGAAGCCTGTAGCTGGTCATGGATTAGAGCTGGAGCTGGCAGTTTGGAATCATGTTTCGTTTGATTGGGTCCGATAACTGCATGTGGAAACAGTCACCACTGGGTGCACGTTCCTGGGTTAGCTGACTCATCTATATGCCCTTTGTCTGTCCGCTGAGCGGGACTGGAAGCAGTGACACCTCATAGCCATGAGATACATTGCCCCACATTTTGCTTTTTAATACCATTCTCCTGGGAAGGGATGCAGGCTTCTTTGGGGAAACATTTCATTCCCAGGGTCACCTGGGTGGCTGAATAGCTTAAGTGTTTGCCTTCGGCTCAGGTCATGATCTTTCCTCCTTCTCCACACCTTAGGCCAAGCACAGACAGAGGGACCATCACACAGAACAAACACATTTGCATGAAGAGTCTGGAACAGCGAGACCCTCAGGGAAGAGAACAGTAGAAAACAGGGGAAGAGGGGTTTCAAGGCTCAAAGTGAGGCCTCAGCAGCTGAGTTCTGGAGGCATCTCCCCCTGCCTTGGACATCTCTCCCCTTCACCTCCTTCTTCAATCACTGGCCTGGGGAGGTCCTTTGGGGCAAATGACAGGATGTGAGGGACACATTTTTGCCACCTTTTCTCCTGGAATCCAGCACAAATGTTCAAGCATCCCATTCTTTCTACCACCTTCTCTCCCTACTTCCAGGGTCCAGGTCAGATTATGCTGGTCTCACCATTTACAGAGTTTGGGTATCTGTGTAAAAAATAAAAACATAACTATGAATGCATGCATATACATATAAAGGAACATATAGAATATTTATAATATTATATGTTAAAATACTTACATGTTTATATAATATGTATATATCACATCTAACGTGTAGTATATAATCAGTAATAAAATATCTTCACTGAAACAAAAAGCAAAGCAGAAGGCATCATGAGAGAATGCTAACAAATATGCAAGACAATTTCCAAGAACGTTTAAATAGACAGCATGTGCCCCAAACTCATTTCTAATCCCAGAAAATCCATGGCACCCAACCAACATGAACAGTTGTAGATACAATTCTAGGACAGTTCCATGTGTTAATATAGACACGCGTCGTTGAGCGTATTAGCTAGAAGAATCCAACATCGATTGGGACAATTCCCCTTGACCTCTAGGGAAGAACGGGCTGAAAGCAGGGCCTTTCTGTGGTCTCTGGAGGTGAGCTTACAGGAATTATGGAGGGGGCTGCAGACAGCAAGAGGTAATGAGGCATGTGCCCAGTGTCCCAGTAAGAGTCTCAGGCTCTCAGTGTCGATTCTTTAAACACTTTGGGAGAGGTCGATGGGGATATTGGACACACTGACAAAAGACACAATGCTGTTCCAGCCTGTGGTGGGCAGCATACACTGTGGTCATTCTTTGATACAAAGCACAGATCAAACAGACCTCTTACTTGGGCCAAGCCACATCTTGCAAGGGCCACCAGGAGAGCTGCTCTCTGCTCCTTCTGCATTGTCATGGGCTCCTGGATCCTTGGATTTTTCTGTAATACCTGGATTGAAGATTCTACTATTCACTTCTGCGTAAAGGGAATGGGGGGGATTGTTTAATGGGTACACAGTTCCCATTTGGAATTATGAGAAGGGTCTGGAAATGGAGAGTGCTGGTGGTACACAGCATCGTGGGTGTGCATAGTGCCACTGAACTAGTTTTGAATTTCACATTATGCATATTTTGCCATAATTTGAAATTTACTAGTTCAAAATCCAAACTATATGTAAAAGTTATTCTCACAAAAATCTCCACAGCTGAATAAAACCTAATGAGCTTCTTTTGCTTCTTTTTAATTAAGACATGCTAAACTAATCTGTCCTCCACTCCCCCTAAGATCCATCTCTTGCCTGTTGCTGTCTGTGACCCACACCTGCTTGTGCTTAGCTTCCACTTTCACTTGTGCTGCTAACACCAGGAGGCCTGCTGCTGTTATGTAGGTCACGCTTTATGAGGTCAATGAAATGTTGTGGTTGACCTCTTGAGATCCAACAACACAGCTCTAAGAAGACATGGTGAGTGGGCTCAGTCTTGTCAGGAATGGGGTTGAAGAAGCCTACAGATGTGCCATCTGGACCAGCCCAGCTCTTCACTGAAGTGGACGTGAATCTCGAATGGGTAGTGAAGGAGAAGGCCTATTTGCATTGTCTGTATCCTTCAGATTGACGTCAGCAGCAGGGCCTGTCATTCACACCACTGAGTGATACCTTGCAAGTTTCCTACAGTGAAAGTGATTAAATAGCATCCAGGAGAAGCTGTTCTCAGGACTCACGCTATGAAGCTTGGAGACCTGAGCAGTGCAAGGGCTGTGCTGTCATCATACAGTGCTGCCCTCCTAGTGGCTGTGTCATTCACCAACGTGTCTCAGCTGAGCCCCATTATGGGTCTTGTCCCTGGGTAAGGGATCGCTCAAGGTCACTAACTTTCCCAAAGGCAGCCTGCATGCAATGACTGACTGCTGCCTGCTTCCATGACTTAGTCCTCGAATTTCCCCCTCAGGACTCTAAAAGGCCATCTCAGCTCCAGACTCAACACAGAAGGGGATGGCTTGGTGCAAATACATTCCTCACCCCTGAACAGCAGGTGACCTTGAAGATATCTATGGAAAATCTCTATTTCAGTGTCTGTTGCTGGGAAAATGATGGGGACAAAGAACGTCTGACACTTACAGGAATGTGGGCTGGAAATGGCTCCTCCATGAACCATGAAGCTCTGGTTAGGTTGTTACAAGAGAACTTAGGGGCGGGGAGAGGGATGGTCGCCATCCCTGTAGCTGTGATGACTAAACGTTCAGTTTGGATACGTCCCTCCTTGTTTCAGGAAAATCACAACATACCTGTGACAGACACATATCAGCATATAGTAAAGGATCACAATAATGAGGAAATGTGAGACAAGGGCTTCTTTATGCCTATTTGTTTGTACTGCAAATTGGACATGATTTAAGGAAATACCTTTTTTTAAATAAAAAATAAATCTTCTCATCAAACTGTCTCTTCTCGCAGATGACATGATACTCTATATGGAAACCCAAAAGAATCCACCCCCAAACTACTAGAAGTTATAGAGCAATTCAGTAATGTGGCAGGATACAAAATCAATGCTCAGAAATCAGTTGCATTTCTATATACGAACAATGAGACTGAAAAAAGAAATTAGGGAATCTATTCCATTTACAAGAGCACCAAAAATCATACGTTATCTCGGAATTAACTTAACCAGAGACGTAAAGGACCTATATTCTAGAAACTACAAATCACTCTTGAAAGACATTGAAGAAGACACAAAAAGATTGAAAAACATTTCATGCTCATGGATCAAAAGAATTAACATAGTTAAAATATCTATGCTACCCAGAGCAATCTACACTTTCAATGCCATCCCGATCAAAATACCAATGACGTTTTTCAAAGACTGGAACAAACAGCCCTTAAATTTGTATGGAACCAGAAAAGGTTCCGAATCTCCAAGGAACTGTTGAAAAGGAAAAACAAAGCTGGGGGCATCACGTTGCCGGATTTCAAGCTATACTACAAAGCTGTGATCAAAAAGACAGCATGGTACTGGCACAAAAACAGACACATAGACCAATGGAACAGAATAGAAAACCAGAAATGGACCCTTGGCTCTTTGGGCAACTAATCTTTGACAAAGCAGGAAAAAACATCCAGTGGAAAAAAGACAGTCTCTTCAATAAATGGTGCTGGGAAAATTGGACAGCTACATGCAAAAGAATGAAACTTGACCACTCTCTCACACCATACACAGCGATCAAATCTAAATGGATGAAAGACCTCGATGTGAGACAGGAATCCATCAAAATCCTAGAGGAGAGCATAGGCAGCAACCACTACGACATCGGCAACAGCAAACTTTTTCATGACACATCTCCAAAAGCAAGAGAAACAAAAGAAAAAATGAACTTGTGGGACGTCATCAAGATAAAAAGCTTCTACGCAGCCAAGGAAACAGTCAAAAAAATGAAGAGGCAGCCCACGGAATGGGAGAAGATATTTGCAAATGACACTACAGATAAAAGACTGGTATCCAAGATCTACAAAGAACTACTCAAACTCAATATGCGAGAAACAAATAAACAAATCATAAAATGGGCAGAAGATATGAACAGACACTTTTCCACTGAAGATATACAAATGGCTAACAGACACAAGAAGAAATGTTCAAAATCATTAGCCATCAGGGAAATTCAAATCAAAACCACATTGAGATACCACCTTATGCAAGTTAGAATGGCAAAAATGGACAAGGCAGGAAACAACAGTTGTTGGAGTGGATGTGGAGAAAGGGGATCCCTCTTACATTGTTGGTGGGAATGCAAGTTGGTACAGCCACTCTGGAACACAGTGTGGAGGTCCCTTAAAAAGTTAAAAATTGTGCTACCTATGATCCAGCCATTGCATTACTGGGTATTTACCCCAGAGATACAGACGTAGTGAAGAGAAGGGCCATATGCACCCCAATGTTCATAGCAGCATTGTCCACAGTAGCTAAATCGTGGAAGGAGCCAAGATGCCCTTCAACAGATGACTGGATTAAGAAGATGTGGTCCATATATACAATGGTATATTACTCAGCCATCAAAAAAATGAATTCTCAACATTTGCTGCAACGTGGATGGGACAGGAGGAGATAATGCTAAGTGAAATAAGTCAAGCAGAAAAAGACAATTCTCATATGGTTTCACTCATTTATGGAACATAAGAACTGGGAAGATTGGTAGGAGAAGAAAGGGAAGAAGAAAGGTGGGGTAAACAGAAGGGGGAATGATCCACTAGCGACTATGGACTCTGGGAAACAAACTGAGGGCTTTGGGGGGGGAGATGGGATACACTGGTGATGGCTATTAAGGAGGGCACGTATTGCATGGTGCACTAGGTTTTATACACAAGTAATGAATCATGGAACTTTACATCAAAAACTAGGGATGTACTGTATATTGACTAACATAGTATAATAAAAATATTATTATAAAAAATAAAAATAAATAAGTAAATCTTCTCAAAAATAAAGAAAAATCTAATAAAAAATTTAAATGATCTGAACAGTCAAAGATGATATACAGATGGCAAACACACTTGAGAAAAGATGTTCAACATCATACTTCAGTACTGAATTGTAAAATAACATAGCAATGACATAGTTTTCCATAACCATGAGAATGGCCAACATCCAAAACAGAGATGACTCCAAAGGTTGGCCAGGACGTGGAGCGACAGGAATTCTTTCATTGCTGCTGGGAATGCAGGTTGGTAGTCACTTTGGAAAAGGGCTTGGCCATTTCTTTAAAAGTAAAAGTTGTCTCACCTGAAGGATCCACCGACCATACTCCTTGGTATTTACCTAAAGGAGTTCAAAACAACATGAACAAAAAAGCCTGCACAAGGATGTTGACAGCAGCTGTATTCATAACTGCGCCAACCTGGCAGGAGCCCACTGAGATGACTTTCCGGAGGTGACCGATGAATAAATGGAGGTGCCTCCAAACAATTGATCAGCGCTAAGATCTGAGCCATCAAGCCATGAAAAGACACGGAGGACATTTAGATGCATATTGCTTGGTGAAGGAAGCCAACCTGACATTGCTGCTCTCTGTAAGGCTCCAAGGATATAACATTCTAAAAACAAAACAAAACAATCTAGGGAAGCCTGGGGGGCTCGGTTGGTTGAGGGTCCAACTCAATCTCGGCTCGGGTCATGATTTCAGGGTCATGAGATCAGGTCCCGTGTTGGGCAGGTGCAGTGTGGAATGGTATTTTTGCTTCCTGCACTGGGGATGCTGCAGACACCCTTCCTCACCCCAGGAGTGGAGACAGCACTGGAGCAGTGGAGACGTTGGACACAGACCTCAGTGAAGAACCGCAGCAGGGGGTTCTGAGTTGAATGTGACCAGGAATCTGAGGCCTAAGGAAGGCCTGGGCATGGACTGTCCTCCATGGATTGTGGCTAGGGGATCCACAGCCATGCAGCTGGGGGTGCTCTGCTCTGGGCTCCAGCGCCCTTGTCTCCATCAGGGGGAACAGGACTGGAGTGGAGTGGCAATGTAAGCCCATCTCTGGGGTCCACGGGGTGAAGGCAGCTGGGAAAGCAGCCCCCGCCTGAAGCTGGGCCCAGTATCTGACTTTGTTTCCAGGACCTCAGTGCTCAGGTGGTCCCTCCTCACCCCCTCCCCATGACAGATACCAAGTAGAGGAAATGAAGGTGGGGAATAGGGATAGAATGCAGTGCTCCTTCCCCAGAGGCTGAGGGGATGAGACAGAACCTTCGGCCCCACCTCCCTGTGCTGGAGGTGCTAGGCATGTGTACGTAGGGAGAGAAGTTTGGGGTCCTCTCCGTCCCCTCTTCTTCCTGATGTGCACTGTTCCAGGCCCTTCAGCCTGACCTCAGATGCTCCACACTCACGCATCCTCGTGACCCCTCTTGAGCTCCCCCTGGGGTGTGGAGGTCTGCAAACATCACCGCCAAACACATATTCGCTGTGCTCAGCCCTCCCTGGAACATTTACACGGGAAAGACACAGAGGGGATGGTCTCACCTAACCTGACACCCAGCTCACCACTCAGTGTCCTGAGCAGCAGGTAGGACGTCACTAACACACATGCGGCAGGAATGATGAAGGGACTGAACACAGGAGCTGGCCTGGACTGAGGGCGTCTGCTTCCAGGATTCCTCTCACCCATTCTGGACACGTGGATGGTGACCAGGGTTGCATCCCAGGATCCTGTCCCTCCTACATGTCCACACATGCACCAGGGACTGCTCACCACGCCTGGACACCAGCCGCAGGCCGTGGTCACTGCTTGTTGCCACTCAAAGACAGGGTCCATGATTTCTGGTCTTGGAATTCAGGATTTTCTACTTGTTTCTCTGATCTTCAACTCTTTTATGAACAGAGAAGCATCTCATTATGTAATGCTCCACAGCAGTAAACAGAGCACCATCTGATGGGTCAGTCAAAGCAGAATCCCCCAGTTTTCAGTATCCTCTTCGTCCTTCACTCCCCGAGCTCCTCCTGCTCCACAGTCTGGAGCGTCTCCTGTGAGTACAGCCACCTGCGTCCCTGCCTCCTGTTTTCCTGCCTCAGTTGTTCCTCCCCAACCACATAGATTCTTCAGTCTTGTCCTGTTGTGTCCACCTTTCTGTTCCCCTGTGCATGCTGTCACCAGGTGGTTTCCCCCACTCTGTGAAATGGCCATGTCTCTTCATGGTTTGAGCATCTCCACACCCTGTTTTGATTTTTTCTTCTATGAGACCGTGTGGAGAACACAGTCATTCCTCTCTGGAGACATACTGTGAGGCCCTCCTGTGAGGAGATCCCTACATGTCCCAGGGGTGGGATAATCTCATTATTTTATATCATTCATGGTTTATACAGATTCTTGGACTCACAGGAGTGTTTATTTCTAGATGAGCATTCCCTCCATGTCGTAAGCCTCTCAAATCACAGACATATATCCATGTGCTATAAATCAGATCCAACACGGTGCTTCACACAGTCATTCAGGTCACTGCTGAATGCTGGTGACACAGGTGTGGACATTAACCTTGGGACCCTGAGGACACTGCAGGTGGGCATGTAACCAGCAGGGGGCACCATGCATCTCCCTGGGCCCTGCAGGGAGACCCTCACAGCTGGGGGAGACCCCTGGGGTCCGCCTGGACCAAGGCTGAGCTGCCCCCAGTGCTCCCTGATGAGACCGAGCAGCCTGGTCCCTCAGGGCCTGGCAGAGACTCCTGGGCAGGGTCCTGTGGGTGCCCCCACAACTGCTCCCTCCACCCACTTCAGGGCCCCACTCACAGCAGGAAAACCCTCAGCTTCTTCTGTGCTCAGGTCTTGATTCAGTGATCACACAGTGTCTGGGAGAGTTTGGAAGGGGGTGCAAATTTGTATAAACAAATTACTTTCCCTGGGGAATGTATGAGGAAAAGATGGGGCTGCGACAACCCAACCCAACTGTGGAGACTAGGGGCTGTGTCAGCATGGCCCAGGCCTGGGCCTTTCTCCTCCTTTTCTTCCTCCCTTTGTGCTTAGGAAGGGACATGTCCGACTTTTGGGTGAGCTGCCAGACATTATCAGCCCCAAGACCAAGAAACTCCCAACTCCGTGCCCTACCGCCCATGAATGTCTGTGTTTGTGGTTTCCCTGTTCCGGCCTGTGCTGATCCAGTCGCCGTCCCTCTCTGCATCTCAAGGAACAGCAGCCGGACTCACCTGCACCCTGAGCCGTGGCTTCCGTGTTGGCAGCTACTACATATATTGGTTCCAGCAGATGCCAGAGAGCCCTCCCCAGTATCTCTGGTAGTGTTACTCAGACTCAGGAATGGAGATTGGCTCCAGGTTTCCAGCTGCATCTCGGGGTCCAAAGATGCCTCGGCCAATGCAGGGCTTCTGCTCATCTCTGGGCTGCAGGCTGAGCACGAGGATGACTGTTACTGCGTGATTGCACAGCAGTGTTTCTCACAGGGACACAAGCAGATGCAGATGTGGGACGAACCCTCCACCTGCACAGAATCTTGTTCTATGACAATTTAAAACTTGTGAAAAATGTATATTCACAGACTGTACTTGTATTTACCACCTGGTTTGTGATGGGTCTACTCTCAATTATCCATTCAGTGACGCTATGGCTTCAAGAAAAACAGAACAAACATATCAGCAAACATTTCAATGTCATGATGACACTGGTGATTCCTGATTATTTCACTGGCATAAAACCAGATTCTGTGCAGCTGTCCTTTCCTTTTTTCTCTTGAAATAAGGAAAACTAGCCTTTTTTTGTCTTTATCCTCCACAGAGCCCACAAACTGTCCCAGCAGGTGGACAGTCTTTCACTGCATGGACTCTGCCCTTCCAGGTGTCAGAGCAGAGACACTCTCTGCCCTCCCAGGCTCCTGTGTTCAGGACTGGCCAAGGCTCCCTCTGCCCCATGGATGAGGCTGCAGGATGTGAGATGCTGTGTGAGGACACGAGCCTGGGAGGAGTTAGCTTGGAATACTTGCTGGGCTTCTGAGCTCTGAGTTGTGAAGTCATGGAGAAGGAAAACTTGGCGCATGATGCCAGGAACCCTCTTATGAGCCAGGCGAGTATGGGAGATGCTGCATGGTTGCTGGAAAAGAGAGAGCATGTCCCAGAGAATTTGGGGTGTCAGCATCCATGAGTGAGGCTCTGCTATAGCTGACAGCACTCCGGGCCCATCAGGACTCCCTGAAATTGGTTTTCCTGAGCCCACAGTCACGGTCTGTGTCCTCTTCACCCCCCATATCTTATTAGAGCTTCTGTGAGGTCGGACTGTAAACATCCAATGCATGAATTCCCCATATGTGCACGTGTCACTGCCCCTGTGAAGCTCTCGATGACTCCAGATTTGGGGCCACCATCACTTGCCCAAGAGAGAAGAAACACTGCGTGTTCCCATGGTATTGGTACCAAGGCTCGGACTGAGCCCCTACGCTTGTATTTGGGGCCGCATAAAGGACCATCCTCCTTTCCAGCCTCAGTCCCCAGATCCAACTGTGTCATCAGGAACTCTTTTACTATCTCTTGCCTTCATTCTGAAGAGAGGCTGATTATCATTGTTACAGCACTGAATGCAACCAAATGTCACACAGAGCTCGCGGTCCGTGGGCAAATGTAATAACATACTCTCTGGCCCTGTTCCAGTCTTATTCATCACTCCCATGTTCCTGTCTGGGATCAAACACAGTTCAGATTATGATTCCTACTGTTACATGTCCTTCTGAGATCAGAAGACTTCATGCTCTAGATTTTGTGAATGTTTGTGAGCTCAATAAAAAATATATCCTTTTATACGTATTGGTCTCCCAATGCAATAGAATTACTTTGTTTCCGGAAGCAAAATGGCCCCCGTAATTGCTGGATGACAATGACAAGAAGTGCTGTGGGTCAGGATGTGTGGCCCAGGAGAACCAGTTGGCCCTCTGCCCAACCCCCTCCATGCCCCCTGGTGCCATCCTGGGCTTTACTGAGAATTTCATGAGATCTGATATCTTAGAAATACGCAGTTTCTCTCTTTCTCCTGAAATTTGGGAAATGACAACACAAGAACATTTATGTGAGAATAGTTGGAATCCATTATTTTTTGCACAAGAGTTTATTTTTTAAAATTTTTAAATTATGTTAGTCACCATACAGTACATCCCCGGTTTCCGATGTAAAGTTCGATGATTCATTAGTTGCGTATAACACCCAGTGCACCATGCAATACATGCCCTCCTTACTACCCATCACCAACATATCCCATTCCCCCACCCCCCTCCCCTCTGAGGCCCTCAGTTTGTTTCTCATAGTCTATAGTCTCTCGTGGATCATTCCCCCTTCTGATTACCCCCCTTTCTTTATCCCTTCCTTCTCCTACCGATCATCCTAGTTCTTATGTTCCATAGATGAGAGAAATCATATGATAATTGTCTTTCTCTGCTTGACTTATTTCACTTAGCATTATCTCCTCCAGTGCCGTCCAGGCTGCAGAAAATGTTGAGAATTCATTCTTTCTGATAGCTGAGTAATATTCCATTGTATACATGGACCACAACTTCTTAATCCAGTCATCTGTTGAAGGGCATCTCGGCTCCTTCCACGATTTAGCTATTGTGGACAGTGCTGCTATGAACATTGGGGTGCATATTGCCCTTCTTTTCACTACATCTGTATCTTTGGGGTTAAACACTCAGTAGTGCAATGGCTGGGTCATAGGGTAGCTCAATTTTTAACTTTTTAAGGGACCTTCACACTGTTTTCCAGAGTGGCTGTACCAACTTGCATTCCCACGAACAATGTAAGAGGGATCCCCTTTCTCCACATCCTCTCCAACATTTGTTGTTTCCTGCTTGTCCATTTGTGCCATTCTAACTGGCCTAGGGTGGTATCTCACTGTGGTTTTGATTTGAATTTCCCTGATGGCTAATGATTTTGAACATTTTTTCATGTGTCTGTTAGCCATTTGTATGTCTTCATTGGAAAAGCGTCTGTTCATATCTTCTGCCCATTTTTTGATTTATTTGTTTCTCGTGTATTGAGTTTGAGAAGTTCTTTGTAGATCTTGGATACCAGTCCTTTATCTGTAGTGTCATTTGCAAATATCTTCTCCCATTCCGTGGGCTGCCTCTTAGTTTTTCTGACTGTTTCCTTGGCTGTGCAGAAGCTTTTTATTTTGATGAAGTCCCATAAGTTCATTTTATCTTTTGTTTCTCTTGCCTTCGGAGACGTGTCATGAAAAAGGTTGCTGTAGCTGATGTCATAGAGGTTGCTGCCTATGCTCTCCTCTAGGATTTTGATGGATTCCTGTCTCACATAGAGGTCTTTCATCCATTTGGATTTGATCGTTGGGTATGGTGTGAGAGTGGTCAAGTTTCATTCTTTTGTATGTAGCTGTCCAATTTTCCCAGCACCATTTATTGAAGAGACTGTCTTTTTTCCTCCGGATGTTTTTTCCTGCTTTATCAAAGATTAGTTACCCAAAGAGCTGAGGGTCCATTTCTGGGTTCTCTATTCTGTTCCATTGGTCTATGTGTCTGTTTTTGTGCCAGTACCATGCTGTCTTTGTGATCACAGCTTTGTAGTACAGCTCGAAATCTGGCATTGTGATGCCCCCAGCTTTGTTTTTCCTTTTCAACAGTTCCTTGGTGATTCGGGGCCTTTTCTGGTTCCATACAAATTTAAGGACTATTTGTTCCAGTTCTTTGAAAAATGTCCTCGGTATTTTGATCGGGATAGCACTGAAAGTGTACATTGTTCTGGGTAGCATGGATATTTTCACTATGTTAATTCTTCCGATCCATGAGCATGGAATATTTCTCCATCTTTTTGTGTCTTCCTCAATGTCTTTCAAGAGTGATTTATAGTTTCTAGAATATAGGTCCTTTACATCTCTGGTTAAGGTAATTCCAAAGTAACGTATGGTTTTTGGTGGTATTGTAAATGGGATGGATTCCCTAATTTCTCTTTCTTCAGTCTCATTATTCGTGTATAGAAATGCAACTGATTTCTGAGCATTGATTTTGTGTCCCGCCACATTACTGAATTGCTCTATAATTTCTAAGTTTGGGAGTGTATTCTTTTGGGTTTTCCATATAGAGTATCATGTCATCTGTGAAGAGAGACATTTTGACTTCTTCTTTGCCAATTTGGATACCTTTTATCTCTTTTTGTTGTCTGATTGCTGTTGCAAGGACTTCTAGTACTATGTTGAATAATAGTGGCGAGAGTGGGCATCCTTATCGTGTTCCTGATCTTAAGGGAAAGGCGTCCAGCTTTTCCCCATTGAGAATGATATTTGCTCGAGGCTTTTCATAGATGGTTTTTATGAGATTGAGGAATGTACCCTCTATCCCTACATTCTGAAGGGTTTTAATCAGGAAAGGATGCTGTATTTTGTTAAATGCTTTTTCTGCCTCTATTGAGAGAATCATATGATTTTTGAATTTTTCTTTCCGGATAAAGTCTAAGACACCGATCGATTTGCGAATGTTGAACCACCCTTGCATCCCAGGGATGAATCCCACTTGGTCAATATGGATAATCCTTTTAATGTGCTGTTGGATTCTATTAGCCAGGATCTTGTTGAAGATTTTGGCGTCCACGTTCATTAGGGAAATTGGTCTGTAATTCTCCTTTTTGATGGGGTCATTGCCTGATTTGGGGATCAAGGTAATGTTGGCCTAATAGAATGAGTTTGGTTGCTTTCCTTCTGTTTCCAATTTTAAATACATTTAGGAGAATAGGAATTATTTTTTCTTTGAATGTTTGGTAGAATTCCCCAGGAAAACCATCCGGGCCTGGAGTTTTGTTTTTTGGAAGGTTGTTTATCACCGACTCAATCTTTTCATAATTAAATGACCTGTTTAAAAAATCAATTTCTTCCTGTTTCAGTCTTTGCACTTTATGGGTTTCCAGGAAGGCCTCCATCTCTTCCAGATTGCTTAATTTATTGCCATAAATCTCTTGATAAAAGTTTCTAATAAGCCTTCCAATTTCATTGGTGTTGGTTGTGACCTCTCCTTTTTCATTCATAGTTTTATTAATTTGGGTCCTTTCTCTATTCTTTTGGATAAGTCTTGCCAGTGGTCTGTCAATGTTATTGATTCTCACAATGAACCAGCTTCTAGTTCTGTTGATCTGCTCTGCTGTACTCCTGGTTTCTCATTCATTGATTTCTGCTCTAATCTTGGTCAACTGCTTCCTCGTGCATGGATTAGATCTGTCCCTCTGTTGCTGTTCCAGTTTCTTGAGGTGAGAATATAAAACCTGCATTTTAGATTTTTCTATTCTTTTGAGTGAGGCTTGGATGGCTATGTATTTCCCCCTTAGGACTGCCTTTGCAGTATCCCATAGGTTTTGGACCATTGCGTTTTCATTCTCGTTGGTCTCCATAAATTGTTTAAATTGATATTTGATTTCCTGGTTTATTGAATCATTCCTGAGCAGGATGTTTCTTACTCTCCATATGTATGAGTTTCTTCCAAATTTTTCCTTGTGGTTGAGTTCCATTTTCTAAGCATTGTGGTCTGAGAATGTGCAGGGAATAATTTCAGTCTTTTGGTATCGGTTGAGACCTGTTTTGTGTCCCAAAACATGGTCTATTCTTGAGAATGTTCCATGGGCATTAGAATAGAATGAGTATTCTTTGGTTCTGGGGTGTAGTGTTCTATATATATCTATGAGGTCCAGCTCGTAGAGTATGGCATTCAAAGCCCTTGTTTCTTTGCCGATTTTTTGCATGGGTGTTCTGTCTATTTCTGATAGTGGAGTGTTGCGGTCCCCTACTATTAACGCATTTTATCTATACGTCTCTATATTCTGGTTAAGAGTTGGCTTGTGTATCTTGCTGCTCCCCTGCTGGGGGATATATATTTATAATTGTCATATCCACTTGTTGGATACATCCTTTAAGAATAATATAGTGCCCTTCTGTGTCTCTAACTATATTCTTTAGTTTAAAATCCCAACTGTCTAGTATGAGAATTGCTACCCGAGCTTCCTTTTGAGGTCCATTAGTGTGAAAGATGGTATTCCATCCCTTTACTTTCAGTCTGAATGTATCTTTAGGTTCAAAATGAGTCTCTTGTAGACAGCAAATGCATGGGTCATGTCTTTTTATCCAATGTGCAACCCTGTGACATTTTATGGGAGCATTTAGGCCATTTACATTGAGACTGATTATTGAGAGATACGATTTTAATGATGCCATGTTCCCAGTAAAGTCTTTGTTTCTATCGATTGTGACTTTCTGTTCTGTATTACTCTTGGGGCCTTTTTACCTTTATAGAACCCCCCTTAATATCTCCTGTAGGGCTCCTTTCGTGGTTATGTAATTGGTCAATGACTGGCGCTTCTGGAAGGTCCTTATTTCTCCATCAATTCTGAATGACAGCCTTGCTGGATAAAGTATCCTTGGCTGCATGTTTTTCTCTGAAAGAGCTTTAAAAATGCCTCCCCAACCCTTTCTCTCATTCCAGGTCTATGTAGACTGGTCTGACATAATTCTGATAACTTTGTCTTGGTAGGTGAGAAATTTCTTTGCCCTGGCCACTTTCAATACTGTATCCTTGGATCTAATATTTGCGAATTGCACTGTGATGTGACGTTATGTGGTGTAGTTTTGTTGTGGTTGAGCTTGGGAGGGGTCCTCTCTGCCTCTTGGACATGGAAATTTGTTTCCCTTGCTAGGTTAGGGAAGTTTTCAGCTACAATTTGTTCAAATATCTCTTCTAGATCTCTGTTTTTCTCCACCTCCTCGGGGATGCTGATGATTCTGACATTGGAACGTTTCATTGAGTCAGTAATCTCCCGCAAACTACATTCCTGAGCGTGGATTTTTTGAGTCCACATTCTATTTTAGCTTTTTCTTCCTGTAACCCATCCTCCAATTCGCTGATATGTTCTTCTGCCTCATTCACCCTGGCTGTCAGAGCCTCTAGTTTTGACTGCATCTGGCTCATAGAATTTTTGATTTCTGCCAGATTCGCTCTCATTTCTGCCCTTAGAGATTCTATATTCTCATTAACATTTTCATTAATACTTTTTTCAAGTCTACACCTCATCTTGACCATTGTTACTCTGAATTCCATTTCTGATAATTTGGTTATATCCATATCCATTAGTTCTGTGGCAGAGGCCACAGACTCATTGTCTTTTCTTTGCTTGGGGGGACTTCTCCTTCTCGTCATTCTGATGAGGAGTGGTTGCAGAGTTGCCCAGAACCCACATTATTGACCGGGACCCAGGCCTTGTGCCCTTGTTTTATATGGATCTTAGGGATGTGGGCTTCTTGATTTTTCAGCCTGCCTTCTGGCGAAGGGCCTGCTGTGCCGACATCCTGTTTGGGTAGATTCTCCGTGTCCCCTGCGAGGGGGGATGGGGATGGGCACACTGTGAGCCCGATTTCCAGGCTTTGGATCTCTGGTGGCTCTCCGTGGAGGTTTACTGTGCCTCTTCTGAGAGTCAAAGCAGTAGTGGCCGAAAATCAGCCTCTGTCTCAGAGGGATCGCAGACCGTTCTCCACTGATGTTCTGGCCACTTTAACTTTGTTCCTTTTGGTGCTGCTCAAGCCTGCAGTGTCCCGGGATGTGCGCCCCACACCCGGCATCCCAGCCCTCACTTCCAGAGCCGGCGCGTCTCTGTCCTTTGTGTTTCTAACACCGCCCCCCACTGCTGCCAGCTGCCCCCACGCATTCCCTGAGCTCCCGGTCTTAGTCTGGTTCCAGTGAGCACACCGCAGCTCCGTTTCAGTCTGGTGGCACGCGTTCCCTGGTTCACGGTCTCAGTCTGCTCTTTTGCCGGTCCGGTCTGCGAGTCCACCCGGTCCCCCATGTAGGTGGCTACTGCTTCCCGGTAACCAAATGCGGCGGCTCCCTCCCCCTTTCGTTTATCTTCTGATATCTGTGCGCGGTTTCACGGCTCCCCTCTTTGTACCTCAATACTCAGCGCTGGAGATGTTCATTTGTAGAGATCCAGATATATCTTCCTGCGTCTCAGGCTGATTCTGTGGATGTTCAGGATGGTATGGTACCTACCCAGCTCGACTCGGGGGACCGGCTGTAAAAGAGGTCCCCAATCCTCTGCCATCTTAACTCCCACCCAATTGTGATATTTTGAACGTATCGCTGAGAATCTTTAGATCCTATAAAGTGTCCAAGGTATACTGATCCCCTGAAGAACCCTCAAAGGACATTCAAACACGCAAACAAACAAAAGCACATCCACTCTCCCCTGGTGTGTCACGTCAGATGTGGCACATATGGGTCCTTCAGGTTTATCTGGAATCATCTGTGGGGGTCACTGGCTACTTCTTTTGTTTTTCTGAGCATTAAAAACAAATGTGCCTTTTATTTTCCCAGTGATAATGGGTTATATTCAAGAAAAGTACAAAATGGAAATCCATGACAGGTAAAGTATGGGAAAACCACCGGCAAGTCCAGAGAACAAAGGATAAAGTAGCTCTTTTGTAGAGCAAAGGGTGAGTGTGGAAGGGCTGTGAAAGACAAAATCTAAGGGAGGAAAGGGGAATTCTAGGTAAAACGGCATGTCATTGGTTGAGCTGTGACAATTTCTCATTGGCTGGGCTGTTGCCAGGGGAGGGGAAGTCTTTCTCTTCCTGAGGCAGTAAGGGAGAAGCTAACATAGTGCAGACTTGCAAGGTCTGTCTTCTCCTGCTGGGTCTGCATTTGAGGAGTTGTGGTCTTGAGAGCTCCCCCTACTGGTCTCTGATCTCCATGCAAAAGATTTTTCTCTTACTAATTTTCAGGTAATATATGTACGTGTTTATATTCTCATAGACCAGGACTCGTTCTGTGATGGAGACTCAACAATATCATCAGCCGACCTAAAAAACCATAGTATCTGGATATCAGACCTAGTGAGGTGCAGACACCAGCTGGACTCTCAGGGCTTCGGGCCATGGTGACTGACATGTGTGCATTTGGCCAGCAGGTGGCGCGATGGAACTGCCTCTTGCTCCCTAAGCAGTTCATTAATGAGAACAATTCAAAGGAGCCTGGGTCTGGGACCTGGTACAGTGATCCCAGATGGGACTCAGCAGCTGTGTCCCGTCTGGCCTAGCAGAGTCTCCCCAGGGGACCTGTGTGTGGTCTCAGCAGGTGCTTCCTCCCAGGGCTGTCCGCAGGGCTAAAGCCACCTGCATCCTCCTCAGTGTGGGGTGTGAGCTGAGCTCCAGCACCAGGGATCAGGGAGGGGCTGGACAGTCAGTGGATGGGCCTCATTTGCCTGGACAGCCTCTCCTGGGGCAGAGGCTGGAGGGGAAAATGAGGCCTGAGGCAGCCCAACCCCCTGTGGGGACCAGGGTCTGTGTCACAATTGTCTGCACTCCTGTCCTCATGCTTCTCTCTTGCTGCACAACAGGCCTCAGGGACTAGACTGCATCACCCCCATGGTTCAGAGTCTAGACAAGATTTACTTTGACCCATTCCAATATCCCATGAGTGTCTCTTTCTGCAGACTCCCTGTCCCGGCCTGTGCTGACCGGGCTGTGCTCCCGTCTGCACGTCTACGAACAACAGTCAGACTCTCGCCTGCACCCTGAGCAGTGGCTTCCGTGTTTGCGGCTCCTCCATTTACTGGTTCTAGCAGCGGCCAGGGAGCCCTCCCCGGTATCTCCTGGACTACTCCTCAGACTCAGATAAGCACCAGGACTCAGGGGTTCCCAGCCGCTTCTCCGGATCCAAGGATACCTCGGCCAACGCAGGGCTTCTGCTCATCTCCGGGCTGCAGCCTGAGGACGAGGCTGACTGTTTCTGGGCTACGGCTCATGGCGGGGGGAGCAGCTCCCATTCCTCACAGTGTCTCAGACGAGGAAGAAGTGGGTCAGAAACCTCTGGACCCAAGAATCTTGTTTCTGAGCCTCTGTCCAGAAGACACTATATGGACAGACACAGCAGGGTGGTCGCTTCTGCATGAGGATCTGTCATTCATCAGGGAAAGAGAGACACTCCTGTAAGGCCCATAATGTGAGATGAAATGGGAACATCGCAGGAAGACACAGACAGATGAGATATCAGAGCCCAGCTGCCCATCACCCTCAATCTGGAGATGATGAACAGGAATCAACACGGTTTCCACAGTGAAAATGCGAACACTCACCCACACATCAGTTTCGCCCTCTTATTCCATGAAGTGTGACCTCGTGTCACTGCTGATGCATCCGCAGCTGATGTATGGACACTAACCCTGGTCACAGACACTCTCTCCTCTCTCTGAACCAGCTACACATGAACTTGGACCAGATCCCACAGACTCTCCCTGACAACACCCCCCACTCCCTCCTCTTCTCCGCTCTGCTCCCCTGTCCTTCAGGCTTCAGTTTCTCCCTCTGCCTCTTCAGGTCTCCATTCTGTCTCCATGTCAGGATTTCAGAGAACACTGGAGAGGATGGTGCTGTAGTTTCCCTGGAGACTAGGCCAGAGAATGAGCAGAGCACACAGCTGCCTGCAACCCCTCCCATTCTCCTTCTTGCTCTCACCCCAGGCTCTGTGTTTTCTGTTCCCAACACTCCCAGTCAGTCTCTTTATAGATATGAGAGAGAGTAGAGGGAGAGGGAGAGAGCACAGCAGGGAGAGGCAGAGGGAGAGGGAGGGAGAGTCTTAAGCAGACTCTGCACTCAGTGCCCTGTGGGGGGCTAGAGCTCAAGTTCCTGAGATCATGACCTGAGCTGAAGGCCGATGCTTAACTGCCTGAGCCACCCAGGTGCCCCTCAGGACCCTGAGATTAGGAGCAGAGCCAAACCAAGAGTCAGACCCTCAACCAACTGTGCCCCCAGGCCTGCCCCAGTCATTTTCTCTAATATGAAAACAAAGTTCTTACATTTCCTGAAAAGAATGTGTTCATCTACCTTTAGGTATTTGCACGTGGGATCTATTGATTTTTACCCACTTCAGAATTAACTGATGCTCCACCCATGGGGAGTGTTGGAGGAATCCACAGACAATAGAGGGCCTGCATACTTTAAGATATGTGATTATTTCTCTTATGCTCCAGATTCTCATTCCTAAGAATACTCTGGATGGTAGATTCAAAATAGAAACATTTTTCGATACTTAACGTCCCAGACTGTAGTGTTTTTTTCACACAGGTCCATGCATCAGCAATAACTTGTTCTCACTCTGGTAGACACTGGGGGACATGAGGGACTGTAGGTCTCGCTGGGATGTGGGGGCAGGAAGGAGGGGGCTGCAAGATTCCCCCCACCCTCTGCTTCCCAACACCTGAAAACCCCACAGCTGTAGGTCTTCTGTCTGCAGAGATTAAAAAACAAAATTGGCAGATTTCTTGTCACTTAACAAGACCTGGACTCCTGATTCAGTGAATTGTTCATAGGTTTGCTCTCACATGAGTCCTCCCAGCCTAAATAAATCCTTTTCCAGTAAAAATCTTTGACATACTTACCTCTAAATGCAAGATCAGGACCCTGGAGGTTATAAAGAGACTCAGCAAGGAGAAACATCTCTCAGGGTGTTTCAAAGTCATAAGAGGGACAGGGGTCATGTTGCTTCCTTTTTGGTCACACACACACACACACACACACACACACACACACAGCCTTCTCCTCCCTCTGAGTGAATAGTGTGTCTGGGACTCTGCAGTTTCCAGGCTTCTCGGTTCTTCCAGAAGTCAGGGTCAGCCTGTGCTCACCCAGCAGCCCTCAGCGTCATAATATCCAGATGGTAGAATCCTCTTCAACAGGAAGCACTGGGGACATCTAGAGTTACTGGGGTCCTGTCACGAGGGCAGCCAGGATGGGCTCTGAACACCTTCTCTCCTGGGACGAGGCTGGTGCTCAGGTGTCTCCGGGGGAGTCTCTGTCCCTGTGGGCAGCTCAGCCCCCGACCATCTCTGGGCTCCAGTCAGGGCCTCAGGCTGATCAGCACATTGATTCTGGGACAGCAGCCTTAGGGCTGTTTCCCACAGAGCTCAAACCTTAGAGGAAGTGAGTCACATGCTCTCTGTGCTCTCAGGGCTGGGCTGTCACTCCCTCAGTCACCCCAGGGACACCTCCAGCCAGGCTGCACTCTGACGGAAACTCTTCTGTCCCAATCCAGGGCTACAGGGCCTGTGAGCTCAGGGACACTGTCCCAATTACCTCCACCTCTCCTGCACTCACATGTGGGTTATTTGACAGACACGTCTGGGTCGAGTTAGCCTTGGGTAGTAAAATTTCTTCCTGTAGTCTTGGGTGGCTGAGTGAATAACGGTTCCATCCTGACCATGCTGGACACAGGTGCTGGGACTAGAGCTGTGCTCTCCCCAGAGAGTGGTCTGATCCCAAATCCCTCTGTCCTGGAAGCTTTGTCTCTGTTTGGTAATTTTGTCAGTAGGATGGTTCTGACTTCGTAGGAACAGGGCCCTCAACGGGTTTCCTGGGCACCACGTTGACCTTTCTCACCTGGGAGACCAGGTGCAAGGTACAAATATGTGATTTTAGAAAACAGTATATAAGCTCCTATTCACATGAGAACAGAAGGCATTCCTGTTCCATTCAATCAATCTTACTGAATGGAATTATGTATAAAATAACACATTCTTTATAAATACGAGGTTGGCTCAGTGGTGACTGACAGAAACGCTGTCAATAGGTCCCTGTCACAGCATCTGCAGCTGTCAGTCCTTCTCTCCTAGAACTTCCTGCAGGTTTGTCCTTGTGCTCTGAGGTCAGTGCCACACACAGCCTCATGTGACAGGGCTCCGGCCGACTTGTGTCTGTGCTGGGAGGACAGATCCTCAGAGGCAATCACGGCCCCAGTGGGTGGAGGACTGTTGTTTCAAGCAGGTGGAAAGAGTGACAGGTGACAAAGATGTTCAGTGTGTAACCCTCTAGGAATGCACATGACGGCTTCTACTCAGAACCTGGAGTGAAGAGCTCCCCATCACTTCAGTGCTGAGGGAATCTCAGAGGAAGGAGAGCCTGGAAATCAGGGAGAAGGCAGATAAGAGGAAAGTCCCATCAACCCACACAGAAGGGACCATGTGTCCGTGAGGACCTGTCACTGCTCTGGACTTGATCCAAGTCTCTAAGAGGAGTTTGTATAAGACACACACCTCACTGCTGACCCAGGAACAGGCAAGGGAGCCACAGACAGACTCACTCTGCAGACTCTTAGTTGAGCGTATAGTGAACCCTCCAGTAATGGGAGGTGACATATAGGAACACCTGGTGAGGGCCTAATGCAGGGAACAGTGGCAAAACAGTTGAGCAGGTGGGGTTACAGATGGGTCTGATGGGCCCTGGTTACCAGTCACACAATAGTTTCCCTGAGTCTGGACACCAGGGGGCACTCGGGTCCCATTTCTGAGGTGTCAGGGGGATTAGAGCTGGGACCTGCCTGCTGGTCCTGCCTTTGCCTTAGGCTCAGAGCTCACAGCTGGGACTCCCACCCCTGTCCCCACACAGCCCCTCCCCTCCCCACTGACATCTCAGGCAGAGGGGCCTGACCCAGGGCCAGGGCGGGGTCGGAGATCTGGGGTCTCATTTGCATGGATAGGCCCTCCCTCTCTGAGAGGATGAAGAGGGGAAGGAGGTGATTAGGGGAAGCTCTACTCAGCTGTGGAGCACAGAAGTCAGGATCAGTGATGGTCTCCACCATGTCCTGGTCCCCTCTCCTCCTCACCCTCCTCGCTCACTGCACAGGTGACTGGATGCATGGACAGGGGAAGGAGCCCTAGGATGTCATGTGGATTTTGCTTCCTCTTCTTGTCTGCAAACCCCAGCATCACCCTCTCTGTGTGTCTCCCCTTTGCAGGGTCCTGGGCCCAGTCTGTGCTGACTCAGCCGCCCTCCGTGTCTGCTGCCCTTGGCCAGACGGTCACCATCTCCTGCACTGGAAGCAGTTCCAACATTGGGTATGGTTATTATGCACACTGGTACCAACAGCTCCCAGGAACCGCCCCCAGAACCATCATCTATAATAATAACAACCGACCATCGGGGATCCCAGATCGATTTTCTGGCTCCAAGTCTGGCGGCTCAGCCACCCTGACCATCACTGGGCTCCAGGCTGAGGACGAGGCGGATTATTACTGCTCATCGTGGGATGACAGACTCAGAGTTCCCACAGTGCTCCAGGCCTGAGGGGAAGTGAGACAAAAACCCACTTGTCCATCTGTAGAGGGGGACACACGCCAGCAGTTCCTGCTCAGCTTAGCTTGTGATGCTCCTTATTCCTTTGCTGATGCCCTGGGCCCAGGTCCATCAGAGGCACCACCAAGGAGTGAGGCTCTCCTGTCACTTCTGTCCTCAGAGTCACTCAGAGCAGCCCATTCCTCAATAAAGAGTCTCCATGTGAACAGAAATTTCTTGTTTCATCAGCTGGGATGTTTTACTTCTAGGCTGGACCATGTTATTTTTTTCCTTCTGATTTTCAAATACATCAAACATTTTATTTTGTCTCTGACCATATCATGGGACGTCAGCACTCCCCATGTGGTGTTTGAAGAATAACTCAGTCCTGTGGCATCAGAGATTATTATCTACTTGGTTATAAACAGTGCTGCTGCCTAGTTTGTCTTATTTCCTGATTCTTTCAGAAATGAATGCTCACTTAGATTTGCAAAAGTATAAAAAAAAAACCCAAACTTTTTTCCTTGGAATAAACCTGCACATGCATGTTTATAGCAGTTTCAATGCTCATCACTAAAAACTGAAAGCAACCAGAAATCCGTCCACAGAAATTTACCCCAGGTTTATATCTAATCACCCAAATATGGAACCGAACTGAGATGCCAGCAAATAGGCAGCACATAAATAAAGGGGGACAGAATATGTTAATATTTAACAGTATGGTTATAGTTACATCACATATGGGAAGCAGTGAACACTCTGGAGAGAGTGCAAACATCTACAGTTTCTGGGAGGATAAAAGAGACAACAGGGTTGACCATGTGAACAAAGGAAAATATTTCTGAGCAACAGAATGATTCTATATTACACTGTCACAGCACTGAAATGACACTATGACACTGTCAGAGTCACTGAACACTGTACAACCACACGACAGAACCCAAAGTGTGCAGGTACAACTCATTTGGGAGGTTTGGTTCCCGGGATGGCACGCGGACTGTGACAAACCCACGTACCTACAGCACAGACGTGTGAGCTCAGCTCAGCGCAGGGCTCAGGGGACGCTGCTGAGCTGAGTGATGGTGAAAATGAGTGGAGCCCGTCCGTGTAAGTCACAAGAGATTGCGTGAGCTCTGTGATCTAGTAAGTAAGCTCGTGTCCGTGGAGAAAAGGCGAATTATGTTGACGGGGCTGCACTGCATCCTGGAATTGAACAATCAAGTCAGTGGATTGGCGGTGGTGGGGCCAGATTTCTCACGTTCGGAATGGAAGTTGACAGAAATAACCAGGGAAGGAGGCTTGAGTGAAGCGTGCGTTCATGGGTTAGAGCTGGAGCTGGCAGCTTGGAATCGTGTGTCCTTTGATGGAGACAGATAATCACCTGTGGAAACAGTCACCACTCTGTGCATGTTCCCTGGTTAGTTGACTCATATAGAAGTCCTAGGTCTGTCAGCTGAGTGGGAGAACAAGCAGAGATGCCCCGTAGCCATGAAGTGCACTGTCCCAAATACCGCTCTCTAATACCATTCTCCCGGAGGACACGCGGGCTTCTTTGGAGAAATCTTAATCTCCAGACCAGGAATTCCACAGGGTGAGTGTGGAGCACCTTCTAGTGTCAGAAAGTGAAGAATCCTTTAAGTCAAACACAAGCACATCAGCACAAACAGACACACACACACACACACACACACACACACACACGACAGGGTGTGTCAAGGAGCTCATGAGCGAACTTAAAATGCTTCCATTGTGTAAAACTGGAAAGATGTGAGCAACCAATAAATGTAATGGTATTAGTTTATAACTCAAAGTCTAAAATAGCTCTCCATGGTCCATATTGTTCACTGTTTGAACAAATGAATAAACGGAGGAAGAAGAGACACATTCCAGCATAGAGATTTCAAGTAACAGGTGCTAACACTTAGCATGAAGGGTGTCGGGCATGATCCCCACTCAGCAAGTGTGGACAAAGTCACCCAAACAAGGAGAGTCTGAGAAAGTGTCACAGTGAGAGAAGATGAAGGAAGCGTCACAACTACATGCCACAGAGAATCCTGGACTGGATCTTAGAACAGCATAGGGACATTAGGTAAAAACTAAGACAATCTGAATAAAATCTGAATAAACCATGGTTGTTAATTTTTATGGGTTGAACTGTATCTTCATCAATTGATGTGATAAAAGTTCTAAAAACTCTTGTATTTCAGGATGTGACCTCATATGGACATGGGGTTGCTGCAGATGTAGTCAGCTGAGTTGAGGCCAGTAAGGTTTACTCTCATGTGTCATAGATTTTTTTTTTCTCTCTCTTTGGTTTTCCTCTGACTCTTTGGTTGAAATGATGCTGAAACGCATCACAGTATTTTAGAGAACAGAACCTAGGAAATGCAGTAGTTTTATTACTGTGAATCTATGAAGGCATTTACCAAATGAACACGATGAAGCCTCAATCTGAGTGGGATGCCTTGTTCTGGGAGCCCCTTGATGTAGGAGTGGAGAAAGAAGTTCTAAGAAGAGGGAGGTCCCTTCTACAGTGTAAGGATATATTTCCATCCTCATACTGAGAATACCTACAAAACCAGACTAATAAAAAGGAAAATGAATCCTAAGTATATCAGAGAGATACAAGACATACTGAATTCCCAGGTTAACCATGAAAGGAAAATGAAAAATAGAGTGAGAATGAACAGTGGACACATTTTTGTTGAAAGTATTTTAGTCTCATGACCAATGCAGACATCAAATGCCAGGGCCTGTGCCCTGGGGTTAATGGGATGTTCCAGGAGACTCGTAATACAGCAACACATTACTCTCACTGTAAGAATGGAGACTCTTTTATCAGGTGTGAACCAGCAGTGAACTCTGGGAAACATTAGGCCACGGAGTGAGTGTATCCTTACAACATTCTATTTCTATGACTTTCCCAGAAACAGGCCTTATGATTTCTGCAAAGCAGCCCCACTGTCCCCTCGTCAGTGACACAGCTGCCCTGATGCACAGCTGGGTCATCCAGGTTTGTCTAGAAAGTCCTGTAATTACATAGGCACATATTTCCATCTCCCATGGAGCAGGGCTCCTCCTGAGTGAGGAATTACTGTAAACGAGCACAAACGTCAGAAACATAGTACGGGTCTCCCTAACTTTGGAAAGTTCTCTTTACACCACTTGGCTTTTATGGAATATTTATATTCGTAGCTGCTTTTAGTGCTAAAAGAAATCTGAAATAATCTGATTTTCATTTTCACAAAAACATAAGTGCCGACATAGCCCCTAGTATTAGTTGTGCAGGGAGCCTCTATAGGACAGTGCAAACCCAGCAGCATGAGGGGTGCCTTCCAGCGCCTTCCCTGAGATCTACACACAGCAGCTCAACAACAGGCCACCAGAGCTGTGACCCATGTGTGTTATCATATGTGCTTTCCTGCTTTTTGTTGGACATCTGCAGGTAAATTGTGTCCTTTGGGATTAGAGAGCCTAAGGAAAGTTAGTTACCCTTTGAGTCTGGAAACAGGCAAAGATTATCATATCAATTAATGTTACACACTTCGTTGCCTCATGCCATTGGGGCTGCCTAAGGTTTGCTGGGGATGATGTACTTTCAGACAGCAGGGGAAACATGCACTCTAAGACTTGGTCCACGGATGTGTGTATCCACAGGGATGTGGTGAGCTGCAGAAATCACCTGGGCTCTCAGGGCTTTGGGACACAAGGACTGCTGTGCCCATGACCAACAGGGGGCGCTGTGGGACTGCCCTGTGGTCCCTACTTGGCTGATCCTTGAGGAACTTTCACTGAAGGGAACTTGGCCAGGGATTGGGGTCTGTGCTCCCTGATGGGGACTCAGCAGCTGTGTCCTCTCAGTCCTGGCAGAGTCCCCTGAGCAGGGACCTGTGTGTGGTCTCAGCAGGTGGTTCCTCCCAGGGCTCTCCCCAGGGCTGAAGCCACCCCCATCCTCCTCAGCGTGTGGTGTGGGCTGAGCTCCAGCACCAGGGCTCAGGGAGGGGCTGGGCAGTAACTGGGTGGAGCCCATTTGCATGGACAGCCCCTCCTGGGACAGAGGGTGGAGGAGAGAAGGAGGCCTGGGTCAGCCCAGCCCACTGTGGGGACCAGTGTCTGTGTCACCATGGCCTGGACTCCTGTCCTCCTTGTGCTCCTCTCCTACTGTACAGGTAGGGACAGACCTTGGAGAAACAGGCAGCTCTCAAATTCACTCTTCCTGAAGTCAGCGTCTTGATAATTTTCTCCCTATGTCTTGTCCCTTTAACCACACTGTGTTGGCAGGTTCCCTGTCCCAGCATGTGCTCACCCAGCCGCCCTCCCTCTCTGCATCTCTGGGATCATCCGCCAGACTCACCTGCACCTTCAGCACTGGATTCAGTGTGGGCAGCACCAAACACACTGGTTCCAGCAGCAATCAGGGAGCCCTCCCTGGTATCTGCTGAGGTTCTACTCAGACTCAGATACGCACCAGGGCTCTGGGGTCCCCAGACGCTTCTCTGGCTCCAAAGATGCCTCGGCCAATGCAGGGGTCCTGCTCATCTCCGGGCTGCAGGATGAGGACGAGGCTGACTATTACTGTGGTATGTATCATGGCAGTGGGAGCAACTACTGTTACCCACAGTGTCTCAGATAAGGAGGAAGTGAGACAAAACCCCCTCCAACAACAGGTCTTGTCTCTGAGCCTCTTTTATTGAGAAGCTTCTGTGGAGGCTTCTGTAGGAGAGAGTCCTGGTGGGAGGACATGACCTGGAGGAGGGAGAACTGACACACAGACTATGCTGTCACCTGAGCTAGCACAGATGTCCCAGGAGCATACCTAGGTGAGGGATAGTGCCCACCTGTACATGTGCCAGGTTCTGGGGTAAACTAAATATAATAATAAATATGCAGTGACTTTACGTATATGTAGGGGTTTGGCCATCACCCATAATCACACTGACAATATTTCCATCACCTGCAGAGAAACCCCTGACCGACCTGCATTCCGACCAGTGTCCGCCCTGCACTCAGCAATCTGTGGCCCCCAGTTCCCTCCTGTCTGCGGCGAGCTCCCTACTGTGCACATTTCACAGGGACTGAACCACAGAACAGGAGCAGTTGTAAGTGCTCCGTTCACTGGCAGGAGCAGCATGTGCACTGCTGTGGGGAAGTCAGCGCCACCGTCTGTAAATACACGGATAACGTCATGTATGTACATGTCACACATTTGTGGAGAACTTGATGATTTATCTGGACGCTTCCAAATTTTATGTATGGGATGTTGAAATGTTCATGATCTATGTTTCCATAGTGGTCTATAAAATAATTAAGGATTTCAATACTTTTTCATTTTTATTTTCCAATATCAAATATCCCTTATCAAGTTTTTTTGGGGGGTGTTGTTCAAAAACAATTTAGCCAGTGGTTGTTTTATTCTGTTTGAAAAATAATATTATGTGTTAACTAAATATTTTTTTTTAGTTATTGTCTCATACATTTTTGCTTTACTTGTCATGGGAGTTGGGCTGTGTCTCCTCTGTTTCCTATTCCCCTGTGTCTGTCCGATGTTAAATGTCTCCTTCCCTTCTTTTCCCATCACTGTGGTGTTTCCAGGGCTCCAATCCTGAGGTTCTCACCCCATCTGCCCACAGCACTGCCTCTGAGACCTCCTGTCTCCCACCTGCTCACCCTGGATGCCTGTCCTGTGGTTGGGGCTTGGGTCTCCCCCTCGCTGTCCCGTGTCTTCACACTCAGGGACCTTTCTCCTCTGATGATGGTTCAGACCACTGCTAGCTTCCTCTTCTGGCTCCCACAGACTTTTTGGAACTGACTTTTCTTCCCACTGAAGCTCATGACTTAGGGAGTTAGTGTGGGAGCGAGGCCGCCCGAGTCTCTGGTTTGTTTGTGCATTATGTATTCATTTGTTTTCATTTACTGGACCTGAGAAGTTGTTGTGTGATCTATCTCATGTGTTACTATGGTAGGAGTCTTGTGTAGTTTCCTGTCTTAATGTGAAGGTGTTTTTAAGAGGTATGATTTCTGTGTAGTGCAAGTATTTTGCATACATTTTTTAAGGTATTAACAATTATAAATACTTTCGGAAAGGATTCTTCTTCCCTAATACCCTGGATGAAACTGAATCCTCTCAAAGAGCATATATTGACATCCTAGCCCTTAGGACCTAAGAATGTGTCTTTGTTTGGGAATGGGGTTGTCGCAGATGTAATTAGTAAATTTCAGGCAATAATCGGGTGGGGTGGCCTCCTAATCCAACATGGCTGGTGTGCCTGTAACAAGACAGACAGATACAGACAAGGCAGGGACTGTGGGGAGGCGGAGGCACAGACTGCGTGTCTGCAGCTGCAGCCAGTGAACGCCAGCACTTGCCGTCAAACCTCTCATGGTTGTGGAGATTCAAGAAGGATTCCTGTGCAGGTTTCAGAGGGAACAGGGCCAGCCCTGCAGACATTGGGGCTCTGTGAGAACAGCAGAAATGCATTTCTACTGTTTTAAGCCACCCAGGCCGTGGTACTGTGTTATGGCAGCCCTAGAAAAAGAATATACTAAAATCAATATATTTAAACATAGAAAAGGTCACTAGAGTTGGAGAAATACAACTTGACAATGAAACTATTTCTCCATCATAAAATTGCTTAATATTAAGATTGATTTTATCCTCTGTAATGTGTCTGCTGAATAGGAACTCTCATACATTGATGGTGAGAACATAAATTAGTGAATCAGTTTTGGAGCATAAATTTAAAATTTTTATCAAACATTAAATATATATATATATATGGTTTGCATCAGTGTTACATTTTTAGAAATCAATTATGAATGAAAATTATCTAACTAATACATTCCAAAATGAATATCTGCATATCCAGTTCAGAGATGCTACAATTACAACAAATGAGACCAGCATGGATATTTCTCCATGGAAAAGTGGCCAAATTATGGCAAATTATCCTACGGAATAATGAGAAACTAAGAATCAAAATTAGACATCTCCATGCTTGTCAAAGAAATATTATTGATTATATTTTGTATTTAAAAGACAGTCATGAAGCGGTGGACTACACAAAATGTAAGATTGTGATATGTTTTATATATATATAGAGAGAGCACATTCTTGAGAGTGTTATCAGTTATCCATTCAGGAAGTAAGTCCCTGTGGAACAGAGGAGTGGGTTGTCTGTGGATGGTATCATATCAAATTTATAGACCATTTATAGTAGTGTTATTTAATATCATTCCTTTTACTGAGAAAAATTATAAAAGTAGACTAAAAACTACCCTAAATGCATCAGGGAGCCAATACAAAATCACTTTTGTGAGGGTAATATTCAAGAGTAAGTGAGAGCCCACCGAAGTTTTCAAGGACAAAAAACATGATATTCTCATGGCAAAGACAGAGATAAAGACAAGATACATACCACGGGAGCTGGTGACCCTAACAGGAGACCCTGACAACAACAACAATATCCAAATAAGCCTGCTTGTAAGGGTAACTCAAGTAGAATTATTACCAGGGTTGAACCAGTGGGCTTCTCTGGGGGACTTTAAGCCTTGAGCTTGGTTCAAGTGCGTTATGTCGCAGTCGTGAAGCCAGGGGCCAGGCAGAAGGAAACTGAAATATCAGGTGATCCTGAAATATCTCCTAACATAAATGTTTCAGTTAGTTGTCTAGCTGAGGGGACTGGGGACCTGGAAAAAGGTATAGCTCAACCCCACACCAGCAGGGGGCGCAGGTGGACTTCTCCTGAGGGCTCAGGGTCTGGGCCAGGAAGACCAGCAAAATCTATCACTGACCTTTGCACACTTGGAAAAGCAGGGTCCTCACTGTGGGTGACTTTCCTGCACCTGGGCCCCCAGGGGCCACAAGAGCCCTCAGCTCAGATTCACACATGCCTCATATTTTGTCCTCCACTGCATCACAGAGTAAATTGTCTAGACCTGATTTTCTTGGAAAGATAGATGGACAGGACCATCACATAACAAAAATACATTTGCTTTATGAACTCCAGCTGCAATGGTCCCTGGGCAAAGGACACACAGCGGTAGGGACTGTCTCCATGCCAGCAAATAGGCCTCAGCAAGCAGAGCTCTGGGGCTTCTCCACCATGGCCTGGATTCTTCTCTTTAACTCCTCATTGAGGTAGGTGCGCGGTTAGGGCAGTGAGGAAGGGCATTGGCTCTGGTTTTTCTCCTGCTATCTGGGTACAGGTGGTTGTCATTGATTCTTTCTGTAACCTTCTGACCTGTCTTCGAAGGTCCTAGGTCAGAATGGGCTCATTCTGCCCTCCACAGTGTTTAAGTGTTTGTAGAAAAGAAGTGGTTTATAATATATATATTAAAACAGAGGATGTGTTGCATTCTAGCAAATCAATGGAGGGAACACAACCCAAAAGAAGAGTATCTGATGTGAAAATTAGAGGAAGATCTCATTTATGAACATAGCTAATATTTGCACAAATGACTCAAAATATGAGCTACTAGAATCCATGTTATCTGGGAGCCTGGGTGGCAGTTAAGTGTCTGCCTTTGGCTCAAGTTATGATTTTGGAGTTCTGGTATCTAGCACTGCATGGGGATCCCTGCTCAGTGGGTAACTTACTTCTCCCTCTCTCTCTGAGCCTCCCCCCCACACTTGTGCTCTCTTGCTCTCTCTCTCTGTCAAATACATAAAATCTTTAAAAAATAATCCATTTTATCTTAGGAAAAATTGACCTTGACCATCAGGGAAAATTGGGGCTAAGACTGGGTTGTGTGAGGATTATGGAATGTGGGGGATCAGATATGATGCAGCATGGACCGTGGATCAGATGCCCAAACAGGGTAGAGCTCCTGAGCTCCCAGTGCTGGTTCCCTGACCCTCTCTGGAGGATAGCAGTGGAGTCACTAGATACACCATAGGGGACACACACATTTCTAGAGTGACCCGGTCAGCCTGCATCAGCATCCCCTCAGAGATACGAGCCCCGCCCAGAGGAAGCTCCTCCCTGACTCATGCAGGACCACACAGGACCCAGAACTGGTGCTGTTCTTTCTACTTTCTGCATGTGAGGGGCTCCTGGGATCCTGGTGCTTCTCACATGTCCAACCTATCAACCCCACCATTCTCCTCTGGCTGCAGATCCCACCCAGACCTGCCCCCATAGGAAAGTGAATAGGACCCTGGTGGCTTGGGAATGCCTGGGAAAATGTGTCCAGGTGGGGCACCCTCAGGGACCCTTGCTGCTCCTTAAGACTCCATGCGGTTGAGATGAAATAAATATGCGATTAGTGCCTGAGCCCTTTATCTCCTATCATTTCAGTTGTTATTTCATTCTGATCTTTTTCATTAATTCCAATATTTTATAGTGACTTATGTAAACTGGTATCATTTTGTGTTTTCAAATTTCCAATTCATTCTTTCCAGTGTGCTGTGGCACAATGCATGCTGGGAGACACAGTGGGGGACAATACGTGACCGGTGGATATAGGTTTGTAATTCGGCCTGGAAACTGTGTGACCTGAGCATTACGGTCCCTGACTACAATGGGCTCCCAGGGAAATATCGAGAGACACAGGATAGCATAACAGTATATATTCTGTTTGGTCCCCCTGCCACTAAATGAGTTTGTGCAATACTTGATATTATATTTGGGTGGTTTCTACTCTTTCTGTTTTAAAATACACCACCTGCATTAAAAATTACTAAACAATTCTGAAACTTAAATTGCCAGTTTATTTTATATCCACAATGATATTAATCTTATAGGAAAGTTACAGCCAAGTACAACGCAGCCCCAGGAATAATTTATGCTCAGTAGATTTAGTTCAAGGAATGAGGCATCACTTTAACTCAGGCTTGCCAGCACTTAGATTGAAATTGTTCGTGGCTTTCAGTGACACCTTCCCACAATGAAAACTTCAGGCCCAGAGGGCTTCACTAGAGAATTTTATCAAGCATGAGGGAGGAAATAATGAAAATATTACAGAGATACTGAGGAAGTAGGAAGAACGTTGAATATATGTCATACATCTAGTTTTTTCTCTGAGATATGACCAGATAAAAATTTCAAAATAAAGAAAATTAAGAATCAATATGCTTCATAGACATAGGGACCAAAATATAACCAAATATCTGCAAATTTAATCTAACAATGTATCAAAGGGGCACCTGGGTGGCTCCTTTGGAAAAGCGTCTGACTCTTGGTTTTGGCTCAGGTCATGATCTCATGGATCATGAGATTGTGCCCCATGTTGGGCTTCACACGACATTCTGGTTGAGGATTCTCTCCCTCTGCCCCACCTCTCTCTCTCTCTCAAAATAAATAAATAAATCTTTAAAAAGTCCCCAATGCATCAAAGGTGGTCATTTTGGACACTTCAAGTTTGTGAACCATTTGAAAGTTAGTCATTATAATTCACTCTATAAAAGAATAAATTAAAAATATAATCATCTCCATAAATGCACCTATATTCACCCAAAACCATTCTTCTAGAGGCATACAGATCAAGAAGCGGAAATAAACTATATTATTCTTAGGTGACATGATCATTTATGTAGAAAACAAAAAGAATTGACATGAAAAGAAAAAATATCAAAACTAATAAGCAATTACAACACAGTTTCAGAATGGACACTTAATACAGAAGAAAATCACATGCTTACCTGTTAACTAGCATTGAGCAAGTGGAGTGTGAAATATAGACAATTTATTATAGCACCGAAAAAGGGGACATTCTTAGGTATAAATCAAACGTAATATGTGCAAGACCTATATAAGGAAAATAAAACAATTCTGATGAATGAAATGAAAGAAAAACTAAAAAAAATGGACAGATATTCTATATTCATTGGTGAGAAAGCTCATTACTTTACGATGTCAGTTCTTCCAAATTGGATGTGCAGATTCAATGGATCCCTTAAATCCCAGCAAAATATTTTGTAAATACTGAGGAATTGATTCTAAAGTTTATGCAGAGAGGGAAAAGATCCAAATTAGCAGCATAATATTGCAGGGGAAGAGCAAAGTTAGAAGACTGACACTTGAACTTGAAGACCTATTATAAAGCTACAGTATTCAACATCAGTAGAAGACCAGTAGAGAACTATAGATCACAATGTGTTATACTTTGTGTCTGCCCTGCTTTCAACAGATGCACAATGTGGCCAGAATGTGGGCATCTACCATGATCTCCAGGGGAAACCCATCTCCTTCTGAGAGAACCTGGTGTGGAGAACATGGGAAGGAATGAGTTCAGGGAGTCCAAGGACAAAGGATGGATGAGACTGGGTCAGGGGACAAGGGGCAGAATAGTGAGGTGGGTGGGGGAGCGTGCAGGCCAGAGCAGGAAGGACCCCTAGGGGTGGGAGGGGCTTGGGTGTTGAGCAAACAGGTGTGAGGCCACACTGAAGGGGTTGGAGCCATGGGGGGACCTGCCTGAGCTGAAAGAGAAGAACCCCTCTGAATGCATTGAGGAGAGGGATTCTAAGGGAAGTGGTGAATCTTGGTCATAGACCTTTGACTTAAGGTCCCCATGAGTCTAGAGATTTGGTGACCATTTGCACATATAGCTGATTTGGTTTGGGGGACCAGTGAGGACATGATTTCTAGGCATGTGGAAAAAACAATAAAACATCACATTCATCTTCCTACAAAAGGAAAGCAATGGGTAGGAAACTACAAGTGGAAAATAAATTTAGCTACAATATAAACAGTTTGTGAGGCAACAAAGACAGAATCCTGACAAGAATTTGAAAGTAGAAATATTCAGACCAAGAATTCAGGAGATACATCTCACTTCCAAACATAAAGAGATATGTCTAATATTCACCAGTAAATGTCCAAACGAAGCTGGTAGCTTTTCAGAAATCGCTCAGTTGTGTCTGATCGGGATCAAACTGTAACAGCATCACATGGCCTTTGAAATGCATGGTGAATTGATGTCTTGGCAATAAGTCACTGGGCTGACTTCCTGGAAAATGTCCAGTCTCTACCCTTCCCTGAAGATCCCCCACAAGACGCTCAAAGCAGCTCCAATGTCCTCTGATCAGTGGTGTTTGACAGGATACAGTCACCTTTTGCAGTAACTTCTCTGAGGATGGTGAGCACTAATTGATTATTTGTGTACATTTTTGCCCTTTCCATAGAGAGTTGTCCCTTCAGAGCGTGAGAAACCTGAGTAATCACGTACAGTGTATAAGAACCATGGTATCAGGAGATAAGACATGTTAGTGAGAATAGACAAAGACCTGGTGAGGTGCTGAAAGCCACTAGGCTCTCAGGGCTTTGGTCCTTTTTGAGACTGCTGTGTGGTGACCAGAAGGCGGCGCTTTGGGACTGCCCTGTGGTCCCTACATGGCTGCTCAGAGCACCCTTACTCAAGAGTCTGGGCCTGTGTGCTAGGCCCTGTGCTCCCTGAGGGGGACACAGCAGCTGTGTCCTCTAGCCCTGGCAGAGTCCCCTGAGCAGGGTCCTGTATGGTCTCAGCAGGTGCTTCCTCCCAGCGCTCTCCCCAGGGCTGAGCCAACCCCCATCCTCCTCATTGCATGGTGTGAGCTGAGGTCCAGCACCAGGGCTCAGGGAGGGGCTGGGAGGTCACTGGATGAAGCCCATTTGTAGAGACAATCCCTCCAGTGGCAGAGTGTGGAGGAGAAAAGGAAGCCTGGGGCAGCCCGGCCATTTGTGAGGAGTAGGGGCTGGGTCAAGAGGCTGGGATTCCTGTCCTTATGCTCCTCTATCAAGGTACACATAGGGTCCAGACTTGGGTAGAGGGTCCCCGTTCTCAGGTGCCATGAGTCCCTCGGGCTCAGATATTGAAAAGTGTTACTCTGGCTCCTGTCCATCACCCATGAGGGTCTGTCTTTGCAGGTCCGTGTCCCAGCCTGTGCTGACCCAGCCACTCTCCCTCTCTGCAACTCTGGGATCATCGGCCAGACTCACATGCGCCCTGAGTGGTGGCTTCCGTGTTGGCATCTATGATATATACTGGTTCCAGCAGCAGCCAGGGAGCCCTCCCCGGTATCTGCTGAGGTTTTAATCAGACTCAGATAAGCACCAGGGCTCCGGGGTCCCCAGCTGCTTCTGTGGCTCCAAAGATGCCTCAGCCAAGGCAGGGCTTCTGCTCATCTCTGGGCTGCAGGCTGTGGATGAGGCTGACCATTGCTGTGCTACACATGGTGGTGGGAGCAGCTACCGTTCCTCACAGTGTCTCAGATCACAAAGAAGTGGGAACTGGAACCAGAGACCTTGTCCCTGAGACTCTTGTATTGAGAAGCTTCTGTGCAGGCTCCTGTAGGGGAGAGTCCCCTGTGGGGAGACCTGTCCTTGAGGGGGAGGAGTGACACACAGACTAAGCTGTTGCCTGAGCCAGCACAGGTGTCCCAGGAACTCACCTGGGTGAGGGGATAGAGCCCAACTGCACATGCCCTAGGGTGTGGGGTAAATGAAAAAGAATAAACACTTTGAAAGTGATAACCTCAGTCTCTCCCTTCTGTTGTGTCTCCTTTACTACCCACAGAGAATGTTTTGCTTATCACAGTTCTGGTCTAAAATTGTATGTTTAGAGTCCATATGTTAACATGCACCTTGATCACAGACATAATTTTCTCTTTCTCTGAACCAGCTACAAAAATACGACCTCTTCAGACACACTGACATCATCCCCCCTCCACAATCACCTGTTATTCTCTCTGTTCCGGCCTCCCCCAGGTCTTCAGTCTCTCTCTGGCTCTTCAGGTCTGAACAGTCTCCACGTTGGGATTTCAGAGAAAAGTGACAGGTTCTTGCTGTCACTTCCAGTCTCCAGGGTTTTCCTCTAGGGAGGACAAGTAGCAGAAATTGCACCAGCATGAAATTCCTTCATCATCTGCTTCCTGCTCTCATTCACGGAGTGTAATTCCCACTTCCCACCAGCCACAGTCGATCTCTGTAATATGTCAATAATATTATTGTATTTCCAACAAATGAATGTTCATTCAGTCTTTGAGGGTTGCCACATAGAAGCTGTTCGTATGTTTAATTTTTTATCCTCAGAATGACCGAGGACCCACAGGTCAGTGTTGACATAGTTGACACAGGAGAGAGTGGCTTCATACTTTAACATATACCAACGGTTTTTCTTGTGGCTGAGAATATGTGTTTCTAAAACCATCCCCGCACTAACTCAGCCACACATTTTTCCTCCACCAATGAACTCCCACTCATTAGCCCCCTTCCAAGATGCCCTCTGATGGGCGCCCCAAGGAGACACCATGGGAACATGGGGCACAGTGAGGAATGGCTGTCATGTGAGGGGGCAGGAAAAGGAGGCTGCATGGTCACCCCCTGTCCTGTGATTCCTATGACCTGAAGACCTGACAGCTGTGAGATTTGTGTCAAACGGATGAAAATGGACAAATGTCTTCCATTCCACAAGACCCAACCTTCTGACTCTGAGGATGTGTTACCAGAGTCCATCTCACCAAATTCCTCTTCCTTGTGTAAAATCCCTCCTCATGCGAGGGCAGTGACCTGCCAGACACGGGCCTTCTTTAGCTCCAAGATCCAACACCCAGGAAATTCTTATGGGGAGCCCGCTCTGGGGATGGGTTTGCATGGAGATCAAACCTCAGGGGGTGGGAAAGCATAAGAGGGATAGAGGGACACTTGCCCTCATGCTTGGCCTCTGAAGGAAAGCTATAGTGATAGTACATGGAGAACATTCTCATTCTGTGTGTGTGTGTGTGTGTGTGTGTGTGTGTGTGTGTACCCCTCTCTCCTTTCTCCTGTCTCACAGTGTCCTTGATCCACAGTTTCCAAGTCTCTCTCTCGCTCCAGAAGTCTGGGTCAACCTGGGCTTCCCAGCCATCCTCAGCATTACAATCTCCAAGAGGCAGAATCCCTATCAGCATGTAGTACCAGGGATACTGAGGGTAACAAGGTTCCTGTCACCAGGAGAGCCATGACATGTCCTGAACACCTGCTCTCCTGGGACGAGGCTGATGCTGAGGAGTCATGGAGGGAATCTCTGTCGCTGTGGGCAGCTCAGCTCTGGACTGTCTCTGGGCTCTAGTGTGTGCCTGAGGCTGGTCAGTACATTGATTCTGGGGAAATAGCCTGGTGATGGGGACATGAGACACACCCTCCCAGGCTCTCAATCCTGGATGTCACTCCTCAGTCACCCTGGTGACACCTCCAGTTGGCTGGACTTCTGCTGGAAAGTCTGTCCCAGGCCAGGGCCACAGGGCCTGTGATATCAGGGACACAACCCCTTTATCTCCACATCTCCACCACTCACCTGTGAGACCTTTAACAGAATCCTCTGGGTCCAGGTGGCCTTGGGTAAGAGCAATTCCTTGCTCTGCTCATGGGTGGTGAAAGGAGCACTTGCTCTATCTGGACATGCTGGACACAAGGTACAGGGACGAGAGCTTTGCACACATCAGAGGGTGGTCTGACCTCAAACCCCTCTGTCCTGGAAGCTCTGACCGGTGTGGGAATCCCATCACTGAGACTGCTCTGAGGTTCATAGGAACAAGCCCCTCATGAGGTTTCACTGGGCAGCATACCCAGCTTCCTAGCTGTAGCTCCAGACCCAGGACACAAGGTTTATGATTAAAAAAAAAAAGTGATTTTAGAAAAAGTTTACAGACTTCTCTGTTCAACGAAGAACAGAAAGCATCCCTTCCCCATTGTTGTTGCATCCATGGTTTTCGGCAAATCTCTACCCATATTCTCTCTGCAATAAGTACACATTTGGAAAAGGATACTCGTGATTGCACCTGCATCTTCACAGGACTTTATCCTTTCCTTAAATCAATCTTATTGAGGAGGACTTTGCATAAAATAACACAAATCTATTTTAAATGCACATTGGGCTCAGTGGTGACGAATATATAACCACTGTCCCTGGATCCGGTCAGAGCATCTGCAGTTGTTACTCCTTTTCTCCTAGAACTTCTGTCAGGATTGCCCTTTGTGCTCTGAGGTCAGTGCCACACAGATCCCCACGTGCCAGGGCTCCTGCAGACTTGTGTCTGTGCTGGGAGGACAGATACTCGGAGGGAATCACTGCCCATAGAGTGTGGACAACAGCTGTTTCAAGCAGGTGGAAAGAGTAACAGATGACCAAGATTTACAGTGTGTTTACCTCTAGAAAGGCCCACGAGGGCTTCTACCCACAACCTGCAGAGAAGCATTCCCAGTCTCCTCAGAGCTCTGGGATCCTCAGAGCAAGGACACATCTGGAAACCAGGGGGAGTCACATAAGAAAAAAGTACACAGTGTCCTTCACAGAAGGGCCGTCTGTCCACAAGGAACCATCACTGCTCTGGACTTGGTTCTGATCTAAAAGGGGTTTGTGTAGAGACGCCACCTCAGTCCTGACTCATGAACAGCCAAGATCGCCATGGACAGACTCGCCTGAGGAGTCTGAGTAGAGCAAAAAGTCTGCACTGAGGTGATGGGAGGACACATAAGGGGACAGCTGCCTGTTCCTCATGCAGGAAACAGTGGACAGAGCTTCGAGGATGTAGCCACTGTCTCTGATGGGCTCTGGTCACCTTGTCACACAAAGGTGTGTCTGGTACTGGCCACCAGGGGGTGCTGTGGGCCGTTTCTGAGGAGTCAGTGGTGATCAGAGCTGGGACCTGACACCTGTGCCCTCTGCTCAGGGCTTGCAGCTCTGATCTCCCAACCCCCTGCTCCCACACAGCTCCTCCCTGGCCCAACACCCTGACATCCTCAGGCAGAGGGACCTGACCCAGGGCCAGGGAGGGGTCAGAGAGCTGGGGTCTCATTTGCATGGACAGCCCTCCCTCTCTCAGAAGATGAAGAGGGGAAGGGGGAGATTAGAGGAGGCTCTGCTCAGCTGTGGGGCACAGAAGTCAGGACCAGGGATGACCTGCACCATGGCCTGGTCCCCTCTCCTCCTCACCCTCCTCGCTCACTGCACAGGTGACTGAATGCAGGAACAAGTAAAGGGACCCTGGGAGGACAAGTGGTTCTGGGTCCTCCTCTTGTCTACAGACCCCAGCATCACTCTCTCTGTGTCTCTCCCCCTTGCAGGGTCCTGGGCCCAGTCTGGGCTGACTCAGCCATCCTCTGTGTCGGGGGCCCTGGGCCAGAAGGTCACCATCTCCTGCACTGGAAGCAGCTCCAACATCGGGGGTGGTAGTTATGTGAGCTGGTTCCAACAGCTCCCAGGAACAGCACCCAGAACAGTCATCTATGGTAATAACAACCGACCATCAGGGATCCCGGATCGATTCTCTGGCTCCAAGTCTGGCAGCTCAGCCACCCTGACCATCAATGGGCTCCAGGCTGAGGACGAGGCAGATTATTACTGTGCATCGTGGGACAGCAGTCTCAGTGCTCACACAGTGCTCCAGGCCTGAGGGGAAGTGAGACAAAAACCCACTTGCGCCATCTGTATAGGGGGACACATGCCAGCAGTTCTTGCTCAGCTAAGCCTGTCATGCTCCTTATTCCTTTGCTGACGCCCTGGGCCCGGGTCCATCAGGGGCATCGACAGGGAGCAAGGCTCTCCTGTCACTCCTGTCCTCAGAGTCACTCAGAGTAGCCCATTCCTCAATAAAGAGTCTCCATGTGAACAGAAATTTCTTGTTTCATCAGCTGGGGTATTTTTCTTCTAGGCTGAACCATATTATTTTTTCCCTTCTTTCATCAGCTGGGGTATTTTACTTCTAGGCTGAACCATATTATTTTTTCCCTTCTGCTCTTCAAATATATAAAACATTTTGTTTTGTCTCTGAGCATATCATGGGACCTCAGCACTCCCCATGTGGTGTTTGAAGAATAACTCAGTCCTGTAGCATCGGAAATTATTATCTACTTGATTATAAACGGTGCTGCTACCTAGTTTTGTCTTATTTCCTGATCCTTTGAGAAATAGATGCTCACTTAGTTTGGAAAAATATAAAAAAAAAATCCCCAAACTTTTGTCCGTAGAAAAAACCTGCATGTGAATGTTTATAACAGCTTCATTGCTCATCACTAAAAACGGATAGCAACCAGAATTCTGTCCACAGAGATTTACCCCAGGTTTATATCTAATCACTAAAACATGGAACTGATTGGAGATCCCAGCAAATAGGCAGCACATTTATAAAGAGGGATATAATACATAGTATGGTTAAAGTTACATCACATATGGGAAGCAGCGAACACTCTGGAGAGAGTGCAAACATCTGCAGTTTCTTGGAGGATAAAAGAGACAACAGAGTTGATCATGTGAACAAAGGAAAATGTTTCTGAGCAACAGAATGATTCGATAAGATGCTGCCACAGCACTGAAATGACACTATGACACTGTCAGAGTCACTGAACACTGTATAGCCACATGGCAGAACCCAAAGTGTGCAGGTACAACTCATTTGGGAGGTTTGGTTCCCGGGATGGCATGTAGACTGTGACAAACCCACGTACCTGCAGCACAGACGTGTGAGCTCAGCTCAGCGTGGGGCTCAGGGGACATGCTGAGCTGAGTGATGGTGAACATGAGTGGAACCCGTCAGTGTAAAGTCACAAGAGACTGCGTGTGAGCTCTGTGCTCTAGTAGGTAAGCTCGTGTCCCGTGGGGAAAAGGCAGATTATGTTTATGGGGCTGCACTGCATCCTGGAATCGAACAATCAAGTCAGTGGATTGGTGGTGGTGGAGCCAGATTTCTCACGTTAGGAATGGAAGTTCACAGACATAACCAGGGAAGGAGGCTTGAGTGAAGCATGTGGTCATGGGTTACAGTTGGAGCTGGTAGCTTGGAATCCTGTGTCGTTTGATGGAGACAGATAATCACCTGTGGAAACGGTCACTGCTCTGTGCACGTTCCCAGGTTAGTTGACTCATATAGAAGTCCTCAATCTGTCAGCTGAGCGGGAGAACAAGCAGAGATGCCCTGTAGCCATGAGGTGCACTGTCCCAAATACCGCTCTCTAACACTGTTGTCCTGGAGGAAACGTGGGCTTCTTTGGAGAAATCTTAATCCCCAGACCAGGAGTTCCACAGGGTGAGTGTGGAGCACCTTCTAGTGTCAGAGAATGAAGAATCCTTCAAGTCAAACACAAGCACATCAGCACACCCAGCACACACACACACACACACACACACACAGACACACACAGACACACACATGACAGGGTGTGTCAAGGAGCTCAGGAGCCAACTTAAAATGCTTCCATTTTGTAAAACTGGAAAGATGTGAGCAACCAAATAAATGTAATAGTATCAGGTTATAACTCAAAGCCTAAAATAGCTGTCCATGGTCCATATTGTTCATTGTTTGAACAAATGCATAAATGGAGGAAGAAGAGACACATTCCAGCCCAGAGATTTCATGTAACAGGCGCAAACATTTAGCATGAAGGGTGTCGGGCATGATCCCCGCTCAGCAAGTGTGGACAAAGTCACCCAAACAAGGAGAGTCTGAGAAAGTGTCCCAGTGAGAGAAGATGAAGGAAGCGTCACAACTACATGCCACAGAGAATCCTGGACTGGATCTTAGAACAGCATAGGGACATTAGGTAAAAACTAAGAGAATCTGAATAAAATGTGAATAAACCATGGTTGTTAATTGTTATGGGTTGAACTGTAAATTCATCAATTCATGTGATGAAAGTTCTAAAAAATCTTGTATTTCAGAATGTGATCTTATGTGGACATGGGGTTGCTGCAGATGTAGTCAGCTGAGGTGAGGCCAGTAAGGTTACTCTCATGTGTCATGGATTGTATTTCTCTCTCTTTGGTTTTCCTCTGACTCTTTGGTTGAAATGTTGCTGAAATGCATCACGGTACTTTATAGAACAGAACCTAGGAATCCAACCTTCATTGTCAAAGAAGGCCCTCATATTACAGAAAAAAATTCGAGAAAATGCAGTAGTTTTATTACTGTGGATTGATGGAGGCATTTACCAAATGAACACCATGAAGCCTCGATCTTGGTGGGATGCCTTGTTCTGGGAGCCCCTTGATGTAGGAGTGGAGAAAGAAGTTCTAAGAAGAGGGAGGTCCCTTCTACAGTGTAAGGATTTATTTCCATCCTCATACTGAGAATACCTACAAAACCAGACTAATAAAAAGGAAAATGAATCCTAAGTATATCAGAGTGACACAAGACTTACTGAATTCCCAGGTTAACTGTAAAAGGAGATGAAAACTAGAGTGGGAAGTGTGAACAGTGGACACGTTTTTGTTGAAAGTATTTTAGTCTCATGACCAATGCAGACATCAAATGCCAGGGCCTGTGCCCTGGGGGGTTATGGGAAGTTCCAGGAGTCTCGTAATACAGCAACACCAACATTAGTCTCACTGTAAGCATGGAGACTTTTATCAGGTGTGAACCAGCAGTGAACTCTGGGAAACATTAGGCCACGGAGTGAGTGTATCCTTACAACATTCTCTTTCTATGCCTTTCCCAGAAACAGCCCTTACGATTCCTGAAATCAGCTCCACTGTCCCCTGCCCAGTGACACAGCTGTCCTGATGCACAGCTGGGTCATCCAGCTTTGTCTAGAAAGTCCTGTAATTACATAGGCACACATTTCCATCTCCCATGGAACAGCGCTCCTCCTGGAGTGAGAAATTACTGTAAACGATCACAAAGATCAGAAATATAGTACGGGTCTCCCCAACTTTTAAAAGTTCTCTTACACCGCTTGACTTTTATGTATATTTACATTCGTATCTGCTTTTAGTGCTAAAAGAAATCTGAAGAGGATTTTCAGTTTCACACACACACACAAAAAAGTGTTGACATAGCCTCGAGCATTAGTTGTGCAGGGAGCCTCTAAGGACAGTGCAGAACCCAGCAGCATGAGGGGTGCCCTCCAGCATCTTCACTGAGAACTACACACAGCAGCTCAGCAACAGGCCACCAGAGCTGTGACCCATGCATGTTATCATATATGCTTTATCTCCATTTATGTTGAACATCTGACAGCAAATTGTGTCCTTTGGGATTAGAGAAGGCTAAGAAAAGTTAGTTACCCTTTGAGTCTGGAAACATGCAAAGATTATCATATCAATTAATGTTACATACTTCATTGCCTCATGCCATTGGGGCTGCCTAAGGTTTGTTGGGGATGATGTACTTTCAGACAGCAGGGGAAACATGCACTAAGACTTGGTCCACAGATGTGTGTATCCACAGGGATGTGGTGAGCTGCAGAAATCAGCTAGGCTCTCAGGGCCTTGGGACACAGGGACCACTGTGCCCATGACCAACAGGGGGCGCTGTGGGACTGCCCTGTGGTCCCTACTTGGCTGCTCCTTGAGGAACTTTCACTGAAGGGAACTTGGCCTGGAATTGGGGTCTGTGCTCCCTGAAGGTGAATCAGCAGCTGTGTCCTCTCAGCCCTGGCAGAGTCCCCTGAGCAGGGACCTGTGTGTGGTCTCAGCAGGTGCTTCCTCCCAGGGCTCTCCCCAGGGATGAGGCCAACCCCATCCTCCTCAGTGTGGGGTGTGGGCTGAGCTCCAGCACCAGGGCTCAGGGAGGGGCTGGGCAGTCACTGGGTGGAGGCCATTTGCATGGACAGCCCCTCCTAGGGCAGAGGGTGGAGGAGAGAAGGAGGCCTGGGTCAGCCCAGCCCACGTGGGGACCAGTGTCTGTGTCACCATGGCCTGGACTCCTGTCCTCATGCTTCTCTCCCAGTGCACAGGTAGGGACAGGCCTCAGGGAACCTGGGCAGCCCTCAAAAACACTCTTCCTGAAGTCAGAACCTTCAGAAATTTCTCCCTGTTCTTTGCTCCATTAACCACATTGTTCTGGTGCAGGTTCCCTGTCCCAGCCTGTGGTGACCCAGCCCTGCTTGAGGAGAATGTTTGCTTTTGTTAAAGCTCTCAGAGTTTTCCCACTGAGTTACTGCCTCTGAAGTGGTTAGACTGTGTCCTGGCCTGGTAGGGACAGCTAGGTTTTGCATTCCCTTTGTTCTGTTAAAATCCTTCACTACTGAGGTTGTTGCCTTTCTTTGTTCTTTCCCACCTAGGAAATTCCACAAGACCTGTGCTGGGCAAGTGGAACCTGCAGGGCAGAGATCACAGAAAACAACTGGGGGCCTAAAATTACTGCTGTAGGGTCAGGAAAGCTGTCTTTCTCTCTCTTTTTTTTTTCTTAATTTTTGTTTCCCCCCTGGGGACCCCTAACTTTCTGCTTGCAGGTGGCTCAGGGTATTTATTTGAAAAATATTACACTGATAGGATAATTCGGTAATGCCATGAGAAATACGTAAAATAATGTTTCAATTAATTATTTCAATAATAATTTAATAATAATGCTACTATTTCACATGCTAAAAATACTGTAAATGATTCTTAAATATTACCAACAAAGTAAAAGTGGTGATGTTATGGGACAGAGAACTGGTTTCTGAGCTTATGTTCTGCTGTTTGCCTCTGGGTAGTCAACACTTGAGACAAGGGATGGTGGGTATGGAATGGGTGCTTTACTCAGGAAGCCAGCAACCTGGGAAGATGGGGGACTAACATCTCAAAGACCATCTTCCCCACCCAGGAGAAGCCCTAGAGTTTTGCAAGGGAAGGTGCAGGAAATGCTCTGTGCAGAAAAACAAGTGCACAGGCAGTTGGTCATCTGTGGACATGACCCTGAACAGACTCGCTGGCATCATTGGTAGCTGTTTCAAATGTGGTCAGCCGTTCTCCTCCAGGAAAGTCTAGTCCTTCACTCCTCAGGGCCAGTGTTTGCAAAGCCCAAGGAAAGTAGGGTAGTTCTGCTACAGACCAAGTGACTTAGCTCAGCAAACAAGGAGTGCGTAAGCTTGAAACAAGTTCACCCTTAAAACCAGTGGGAGTGTGCTTACACTAGGAGGAAACATCCTCAGATGTGTGCAATTTGTATATTGATGAAATTATACAATTCCCTGAAGAATATGCAGCACATGTGAAAAAATAGTGAACATCTTATTTTTGTCTTGAGTAAGGAAACTAGCTATAAACTTGTCAACAACTAGTAGGTGATCTCTTGTAACTTATCTTCTAGCTTCTGTTTTCCAGTTTGGAGTCTGGATAGTAAGATACTTCCTAACTTCAAGGAAATTGAGAAAAGTCTGACTATGCACTGCAGACAGGGGAGAGATAACAAAGGATTACAGAAAGGGATGTGAGAGATGAAGGACCACAGAGTGTCTGAACTAGAGCCATCTTAAAGGGGGTCTCACACGTTCACGGGGGAGCAGTCAGCATGGCCATGTGCGCCTGCAGCCACAGTCAGCTGGGGACTGAGGGGAGGAAGCAGCGTGGTGGAGTTAATGGAGGTGGGTTAGTGAGGAGAGGGGATTAACCCTTGAGAAGAACAGGGGATGGACTGTGATGATAATGATGACTCATGATTTTTAGTAAGTGGGGAAGAACAGGGAGTATAAGGGAGTGAGGAAAACATGAGGGTAAGGGAGAGAGAAAACATCATTCCTTCTATGTCATGAATATCTTCCCACCCACCTTCACGTTGGACTGGAAATCCACCTTCCCACCCTGCCTCCTACCTTGTCATCTTGATACTAAAGTAGAAGTGGAAATGAATTGGTTGTGGTAATAGCCAAAGTATTCGAATGATAGATAGAGCGGGACTCCCTCACCCTCTCAGGTAGATCTGATTCTCTTCCACTACCTCCTCATTGATACGGTTGCCCCAGGTCCTCTAACTCCACACATTCTCCATCAGTGACCCACTTCCCTCTTGACGCCCTATCCACCCCACTTGTTGAATTGCTACAAGTATTCACGGGTGGCCTTCACCTTCTATTGCCAAGTAGTGACCTGAACTACTGCTACAGATACATAATTCTGTATATACACAATTTTTTGAAAAAAAGAGGGAATCAAATCAATTCTCTAAAAGTTATGAAATCAAATGACTGTACCCACCTCATCACCCAGTGCAGACTCCATTGTCATGATTACTTCTCCTCTCTCACTCCCAGAGACCTGGCTGCTTAACTCTCCTAGATAATCTCATTCCTGATCTTTTATTCATTCTGTCTTCCTGATTTCCCTGGGTAGCATTTCCTCCAAACTCTCATGATCCCTGTTCTCCCTCATGGCTGACCTTCTCTCCAGCCAACTCCTTGTCCTCCCTTTCTCGTGGTTGGATTTCACAGACTGGTACATTCCACACACACGTTCCACCCTCTTGTGACCTTGACCATCATCATCCCCTATGTCTTCATCCAGGATACTCCTACATCTAGATTCCTTCCAGAGCCACACCATACATTCCTACTTCTAGAAGCCTGATCCACAGGAACCAATACGTAGAGGATTCACACTCAGCAAAGCTGTAAAAAAGAGAAAAAAAGGGGGGTTGTTTACCATATATTTCTTTGTACTGAAATCCATTGCATTACTGAGCATCTATTCAAATGAATGAGGTACGTGTATTACAGATTTTGAAAGATGCCTTCGCTGTTTTCTAGGTAAATGTGGAACAATAACATTATAATATCATTTAATCACAGTTGTGGAAAGATGACCTGCATTTGATCAAATATGTATTTATTTAAGAATGAGGGGCAAGCCTGAAAAGAGACCTATGTGAAGTTGTTTTCAAGAGTTATCTGTAAAGGTCGCTGGATGGAATTAGCAAGAAAAATAAATTTAAACTCTGCTTAGACACCACTATAGTGTTTGGATGTACTGCTCTGCATCATATTATGTTTATTTTTTATGTACCATTCTTGCTGTTCAACTCAAAAATATGTTTTATTTTCTTCACAGTGTGCTCAGCATAGGGAATCCAAGGCCCAGATTGGTTCAAATGACTATACCACTGGAATTCAAGAACTAAATATTACACCTGCATATTGTGAGTCCCTGACTGACTAATATATAAATCATATTATGCTATCTGAAGACATCAATTTAAATGAGAAAATATTTTTGCAAAGAGAAAAATACTTTTGTAGAAATTTCAAAGAATATATCCAAATAGAAGTTTTCACAAAGAAGGACGGCAAGAACATTAAAGAAAATAGTCATGAAACATGTAAGTAAAAACGTGAATTTAAAATGTGTGGAAAAGAAGTAGAAACATAGAAGATCGATGGCTTTTCTCTTAGTGGTTTTACTTTTCGCTGTATTGGAGCATAATGCATGCACGCGTGCTGCCCATTGAACATGTGCATCTTGACCATACACGTCTTGATGAGTGTGAGCATATGGGACACCTGCGATCTCATCGACACAGTCAAGGTACGAAACTTATTCATCCCCTCCCAATATGTCCTTGTGTTCTTGTGTATATGTGTTTTCTTTGTTATAAGAACGCATGGCATGCGATCTACTTCCTTAACATATTTAAAGTACACTGAATTATATCGTTGAGTAGAGAGGCTCTGTTGTATCACACATCTCTGGAGCTTATTTATCCTGCATCACTGAAACTTTCTACTCACTGAGCAACAGTTTTCTCCCCAGTCCCTGACAACCACTGTTCTCTGCTTCTCTGAGATTCCCTATTTAGAATATTTACATGAAGGGAACCACATAGGATTTGCCCATTAGTGACTCGCAGGCAGACAGAGCAAAAGAGACAGAGAGACAGAGAGAAAGACCGAGAGAGAGACTTGGATTCCTGCTCTGTTTGGCCACGAGGCTTCCCTCTGGTAAGTACAGATTCCAGATGGTAGAGATCAGAGAGAATATTCTCATTGGTCACAAAGCCAAGCTAATAGGATATAGAACAGGCTCTGCCTGGGTCTCTTGTAGCCACACTAATACCTAGGAGGGATGTGCCTGGGTCTCTTGTAGCCACACTAATACCTAGGAGGGATGTGCCATGGGGTCGGGGTTGTGTGGTGCTTTACATTGAACCTCATTGCGCTGAAGTCTTCTTGAGGTTGGCGAATGACCTAGTATCAGTCTAACGTGTTCCCTGAAAACTTAGCCCATGAACTGAGTTTTCTGAAGGGAGCGTTCTAACAGCTTTTAAGTGTTGGACCTGTGCCACCAATTTTGCACTTTGGCTTCCAAGATGTCCCTTTGCAACAACTTGTGACCCACATTAAAGCTTATTCAGATTCCAGTCTGATGAGAACCGTCAACTCACCAATCTGTGGGGCCCACTGCAACAAAGGCTTCTAGGGCCTATGTCTGCCTCTGCCCCATGGTAATTCCTTCTTAGGACCCATGACAATAATAAATACACAAAGGAAAACAAATATTATCTCTGTGGATGAAGAAATAAATGGTATTCTATATGAAGCAATAAACCATCAACGTATAAAAATAAAATCAATGCCATCTTTAATGGCATAATTATGAAATTCTTAAGGATAAATATTAGAAAAAGTAAAAGTCCTGTACATGGAAAAGTATAAAACATAGTTAGAGAAATTAATAAAAACTTGAATAAATGAGTACACATTCCTTGCTTGTGGTTCAAAATGCTGAATTTGGCTAAGGTAATGATTCTTAATTTTTCAGTGTGTAGCTTGTGTCAGTAGTTCCTGGGCACAAAACAAACAAAGAAATAGAATATCTCCTGCAAATAGAGACACAAAAATTCTAAAGAAAATTTTAGAAAACAGAAAAGTGTATATATAAATATATATATATATACATATATACATATATATACATATATATATACGTATATATATGTATATATATATATTAGTCTCAATAAGTACACACTCTGACAAAATGGGGTGTTGTAGGAATGCAAGACCAGATTAATATTAAAAAATGGATCAGTGTAATCTCTTATATTTACCAGCTAAAAAAGAAAAAACCCTGATTTTATCAATCAATAGAGAAAGAGCATTTCACACAATTCAAAACCTATTCATGATAATGGGTGGACTGAATGAATAAGAATGATAACAATTTCCAGAGAATGAAAATAGAGGAACACATTTTCAGCTTGATAAAGAAAACTTAAAACACATGCAGCTCACACATGGAGGTGAAACACTGAAATCTTTCGTCCTCAGGTAGGACAAGGCAATCATGTCCCATCTCAACACCACTGTTTGACACTGGACTGGATGTTCCAGACAGAACCACAAGGCAAGAAAAACAATGAAAACCTTAAGACTAAGAAGAATAAGAGATGATTGTCTCTGTATTCAGGTGAGAGAATGATCTATGGGAAAAATGCAAAGGCAGCTACAAATATGTATGTAAATATATAAATTCAAAGAGTAATAAGTAATTTTGTGAAGGCATAGAATACAAGACCAACCTTGAAAGATCATTTAGATGTGTATATACTAGTAGTAAACACAGGAAAAATAATTAAAAATACATTTTTTTTGAAGTATGTAGTTGAATATTTAACAAAACAAGTACTGGCCATGGATGCTGCAATGCTGGTCCGTGTAATTAAAGTGGATCTAAAACAATAGAGAGACGGGTTTTGTTCATGGATTAGGAGACTCAGTATGATAAAGATGTCGATTCTTCCAAAACGTACAAAAGACTAATTAATTCCTATCACAACAAGACACGTGGGTATGGATGGAAGATAGACACACGGGCCCTATGTAACATAGCAGAAAAGGCAGAAGCAGACCCACAAAAGAATGGATAAGTATTTTTGACAAAGTTGCAGAAGACTTTCAGAGGAAGATGTTTGTACTTTTGGACAAATGGCTACAGGACAATTGGATATCCGTAGAAATGAATCTCACCTAAAACTCTCACTTTATTAAAAAAATCACTAAAGGATTATAAATACAACTGTAAAACATAAAGCTATAAACATAAAAAAGGATAAAATCCTCAGGACCTACGGTTTGTATATACATGTTTAGACAAGATACCATCAGCATGATCCATTAAAAAAACACCGATAAATTGGACTTCATCAAAGATAAAGTCATTGTTTTTCCTTTATTTGTAAATTAGAAAGCCAATAAAATTAGCTAAAACCACAGTAGATTAAAATAAAGCTCAATTTATCGGACAGCAGTTGGAGTCCATTGCTATAATGCACAGGAGTGTAAAACATTCACAAGGTAGGCGTATTCTAAATCACATATCAGTGCAGTGCCAACATTTCCCGCTGAATTGAGGTAAAAGTTTACATCCCACATAGATCAGGACTCTTTCTGAGAGTGAAAAATGCTACAGCAATCAGGGACAGCACTATGGGATCACATTATCCTTGATTCAGATTATGGATGTGTGAATCCACAGGGATCTGGTGAACTGAGGAAACAGGCTGGGGTCTCAGGGCTTAGGGCCATGGTGAGGTGTGCGCCCTGCAGCCAGCAGGAGGCGCTGTGGGACTGCCCTGTAGCCACTACAAAGAGGCTCAGTGAAAATCACTCATTCAGAGGAGCCTGGACCTGGAAATTGGGCCCCGTGCTCCCTGCTGGGGACTAGGATTGTGTCCCCTGTGGCCTGACAGGGTCCCCTGAGCAGGGACCTGTGTGTGGTCTCAGCAGGTGCTTCCTCCCAGGGCTGTCCCCAAGGGTGAAGACCATCTCCTTTCTTCTCAGTGTGGGGTGTGAGCTGAGCTCCAGCAACAGGGCTCAGGGAGGGGCTGGACAGTCACAGGATGGAGACCATTTGCATGGACAGCCCCTCCTGGGGCAGAGGGTGGAGGAGAAAAGGAGGCTTGGGTCAGCCCAGCCCACTGTGGGGACCAGTGTCTGTGTCACCGTGGCCTGCACACCTCTCCTCCTCGTGCTCCTGTCTCACTGCACAGGTAGGGACAGGCCTCAGGAACACAGGGTTCCCAAATGACTCTTCCCACGCTTAGCATTTTGAGATTTTCTTTCCACTATACTTCCATCACCCATGAGTGTCTTTGTTTGCAGGTTCCCCTCCCAGCCTGTGGCGACTCAGCCACCTTCCTTCTCTGCATCTCTGGGAACAACGCCCAGACTCACCTGCACCCCCAAAAGGGACATCAGTGTTCGCGGCTATAACGTATACTGGTTCCAGCAGTGCCAAGGAGCCCTCCCCGGTATCTCCTGTACTACTACTCAGACTCAGATAAGCACCAGGGCCCTGGGGTCCCCAGATGCTTCTCGGGCTCCAAAGATGTCTCGGCCAATGCAGGGGTCCTGCTCATCTCTGGGCTGCGGGCTGAGGATGAGGCTGACTATTACTGTGCCATCGGGCACAGCAGTGCTGGTCACAGTGACACACACAGGGAAGTGGGACAAATTCCTCAGCCTGATCAGAGCCTTGTACGCTGACGCTCTTCCAAATTAAAATAGCTGGAATACACTCTGACAGTACTCGGAAGTAGCTGCTAGATCACATGTCCTTCCTCCCGGTGTCCTGTGCAACGGAAGTGAGCTCGCAGGGAAATAAAAGACAACAAAAACCTCAAGATAATGCAGAAACTCCGCCTGGTGACCCAAGTGTAGAAACCAGGGCCTGTTGCGCTGGCGTTTTCTCTCTTCATAAAGTCACATAGACTTTCCTTACTTTTCTTGGTCAGAGCCTGCAGACATTCCCAGCCGGTGCGCGGTCCTCCACCGCAGGAGCCGGTTCTTCCCGGGCTCAGAGCGGAGACCCTGCCTTCCCTCCAGGCTCCTGAGCTCAGGGCTGATGGAGCAGCTCCGTGTCCCGGGAAGGAGGCAGTAAGATGAGTGCGGAGTGAGGACTCAGAACAGGATTTCCAGGTGCACAGAGGGCCTGGCTCCCTGGCTGGGTGTCTGCTCTCCAGCTGTGGTGTCAGGAGAGGGTAGTTACCCTGGGGGGAACGTTGAGTGTCACTTAGCAAAGCTCTCTGTGGAGCCTGTGTGCCTCAGGAGGAGGCTAGAGCATTGCTGTAAGACGCTGAGCCCGCTGTAGGGATGGTGGGCGAAGTAGATCCACAGACATGAGGGACACATAGCTGATGCCATCAGGGCAATGGGAACCCTGTGGCCGATTTCCTGAGCCTGCAGACACGGACTGTCCTCCTCTCCTTTCCTGGTGCAATGGGGCTTGTCAGTGATCCGCACAGTTGGGGGGACTACAGGGCACCGTGAACAAGGTCTCCCCCACCTGTGCACAGAGGAGGTCCACCGCATGAGTCTTTCCAGGAAGATGCCCTGCCATTTGTGACAGCATGGGTGAAACTGCAGGACATGTCCCTACGTGAAATAAGGCCTACAGGGAAGGACAAATGCTGTTTTATCTCATTTGTATGTGGAGGCTACAGGGAAAAAAATAAAATAATAAAATAAATTGCTGCACGTTTTTAGTTATGAGAATGATTTAAAATAGCTTAACACACATAAGGATGTCAGGATATTTGTATGAGTACAGCTTCTTAAATATAATTTGATTTTCAACTAATAATTTATAATTATTATGATATACAGTATAGAAAATGTACTCTTTCTATCACTCTTTAATGTGCAATTCAGAGATATTGAGTAGACTCCCAATGCGGTGCACCCATCACAACTATCCATTTCTAGAACTTGTTCATCATCCCCAGCAGTAACTCTGCACCCAGTAGGGCGATGGGTACCCGGATTTGACAGCGGAGCCAGGCCTCCAGGAGCCCACGCAGTGCAGGAAGCAGCAGAGAGCAGAGGGCAGCATCGATGGGGGCTCTTGGCTGGTGTGGCCTCACCCAGCAAGGAGCATTCATTGGACTGTGCTTCTTACCCCAGATTGACCACGTGGATGCACTGTGCCCACCGTGGCAAGGGTGACCATGTGCCCACTGCAGGGTGTCCAGTAATCCCTGCTTTGTCTCCCAAAGTGTGCCGGGAAACATCAGTGAGAACGTAAGGATCTCATTTGGGGCATCTGCTCTATGACTCATGCAAATTCCTATCTGAATCCCCTACAAAATCCATGTCAGCTCTTCTCCAGTGACCTCCCAAAGGCCCTCTTTTCAGCTTATGTCCTCCCTGCTGGTCAAGGGGAACTTGTATTTATTCTGTGGAACAGATCTATGTGTCTCTAGGCCAATATGATACTGTTTTCATTAATATAGCGTTGTAATATAATTGGAAAGCAGGGAGGATGGTGTCTCCAGTTTTGTTCTTCTTTTGTGGATATATACAAAATTCAGGATTTTTTTTTCTATTTCTGAGAATAATGTCATTGGAATGTTCATAGGAAATGCATTGAGTGTATAGATTGTTTTGGGTGGTAGGGACATTTTAATGTCATTTTTCTTGTGGAGAACTCCAGATTTAGGCATTGCTTGGGGATTGTGTGTGAGGTATAAGGATGTGTCTAAGATGACACCATGTCTGTGGTTAAAGAATTTGAGTTGATGAGGATGGTCCCAATGAAGCTGGAGATGTATATTTTAGCCATACGTTAAAGAGGTGGATATTTGTATTTTTTTTTCATTTGCTGATTTATTTGTTTTAATTAAAAAGCATTTACTGAGCACCAGCTAAGTATCAGCAAACTCCAGGTCCTTGGTGCTGCCAGGAGCAAACAAAGTTGTGTAGATCATGGACACATGCTGGGTTTTCATCTGACTCACTGTGAAAGACAGTGATCAGATGTCCTGTGTGAAGTAGTCAGAGGGAACCATGAAGCATTTGTAGGAATAGGACATACAGTTCTATGTTAAGTGAGAGTTGTTGGATAGAAATACACATATATACTTCCATTAGCAGTGCAGGAATGGGTTAGATAAAATCACTGGGGAAAATCATTGTGTTAATATTTACAGCCTAAGTACAACCATGTCTGGCACATGGAAGGGCTAGAGAGGGATCTGGTGAGTAATTAAAATACATCTCAGACTGAGCACAGAGGACGTAGGGCGCCAGGAATTTCTGGATCATGAGATGGAGTGATGTCCTTGAAACTCCCATCCCCTGCATGTCCCCAAATGTACAGAGCCATCTGGCTGAGCCCTGAGCTTGGTGCAGGAGACCCGTTCACTCCTGGTGTCTCCCCTCAGGGCTGGGGGTTCCTGGCTGCATCCTGGGAAGGCTGTTTTGTTGACCGTCTCCTGTGGGTGCTCCCAGAGAGGAGACACGGAAGAACCACATTTCACTTCTTTATACTCCTGGTCTCTCCTTGAAGAATTCCCTGCACATTGTCATTAATGAACTCTGTCACATCAGGGGCAGAGCAGTGGGTTATGGGGACTGTTCTGCTGCGGTGGGGAGTGTCCTGACATGACAGGGAGATGGGCTGTCCCCTCCAGCCTCCCCCATAGAGCCTGTGAAGGAGCAGCATGCCCTCTGCACTTCTGCTCACTGGGTGCAGGATACATCCTTCCTGAGGGTCACTCAGCTGTGACCCCAACAACACAACTTGGTAAGTGGTGGGAGGAGCACAGGGTGATTCATGCTGAGGAGGCCATGTCTCTGAAGTAATAACTGAGGTGTGGTGTCTCCTGCAGCACAGGCAGGGGTTCCTGGGGAATGAGAGGGCCCTGCCCTGTGTGGGGATGGGTGGTGAGCCAGGCAGGCTGAAGTCCAGAGTGTCTCTCTCTGAGCTCAGCTCCAGGACGTCCCTCCCAGTCAGCGGTGAGTCTGGGCGCTGTGGGCCTGTCCCTGTGGGTCTGTTGGGGGGGCAGTCTCAGCTGGGCACCCAGACCTGGAGTCCAGCCTTGTGCCCTCTGCTCGGTGCTCACTGGGGCCCAGGAGAGGCTCCCCAGCTCTGCCCCACACTCCGCTTTCCCCAGATTCAGGCCCAGAGACCCCAGGGAAGGGAGAGATTTGCATGAAGGGTTCCTCTCTGCTCTCCCAGGAGGGGAGAGGGTAAGAGAGGCTTTGTGCAGGCCTTTCACCTGTGGGCTCAAAATCAGAGCCTGGGGCATCCCCACCATGGCCTGGACCCCTCTCCTCCTCACCCTCCTCACTCTGTGCTCAGGTGACTGGCTCTGGGAAGTAGGGGGACTGATCAGGGTGGCCCCAGGCTATTTCTCGCCACTTTTTGAGAACTCCTTGTGGACAATCACCAGAGACTCACCTGTGGGTGTCTGCACTGCTCTGGCACTGGGTCCTGGGCCCAGTCTGAGGGGACACAGGGAGCCTCCGTGGCAGGGTCTGTGGGACAGACAGAAGGTCACTCCCCTGCCCTGGAAACAGCAAGGACGCTGGAGCACGTTACGTGGGCTGGTAGCCACAGATGCCTCAGGGTGCCCCCTACACGCTGATGCTCAGAAGCACTAGGCCCTCAGGGACCCCAGCTTGGGTCTCTGGCTCTGACGCTGGCAGCGTGGCCTCTCTGACTGTCTTGGATCTGCAGCCTGAGGACGAGGCTGAGTGTTACCATTCAACCTGGGATGACGGCATCTACAATGACACCTTGCTACAGGCCCATGGGGACCTGAGACACAACCCGCACCTGTTCCCCAGGGCCACTCCCATGAATGCCTGTGACAAACACACAGGGAGACCCTGGAGGGTCTGAAGGTCTGACTGTGTGAGCACAGAACAACATTACAGGATCAGTGACAGTAGCTTCCTCTCCTGCTGCTTTTTTCTAGAACCAAAACAAATGTATTAAGATAATTTGCATGTCATGCACTGATTTCAGGTGTACAATTCAGTGGTCTGTAGGGTATTTATTGAGTTGAGGAACCACCTTCAAGATCAAATTTACATTTCATCACCTGCAGAGAAACCCCAGAGCCACCCACAGTCAGGCCAGTGTCCCCCCTGCACTGAGCCTTCTATGGCCCCTAGTCACCTCAAAGCAGCTCCCTGTCCTCTGATCAGTGATGTTTGACAGGATACAGTCACCTTTTGCAGTAAATTCTCTGAGGATGGTGAGCACTAATTGATTATTTGTGTACATTTTTGCCCTTTCCATAGAGAGGTGCCCCTTCAAAGAGTGAGAAACTGGAGTAAACACGTACAGTGTATATGAACAATGGTATCTAGAGACAAGACATGTTAGTGAGAATAGACAAGGACCTGGTGAGCTGCTGAAAGCCACTGGGCTCTCAGGGCTTTGGTCCATGTGGAGATTGGTGCATTGTGACCAGAAGGGGGCGCCGTGGGTCTGCCCTGTGGTCCCTACACAGCTGTTCAGGGAGGACCACTTCACTCAAGGCAGTCTGGGCCTGTGTGCTGGGCTCTGTTCTCCCTGAGGGGGACTCAGCAGCTGTGTACACTCAGCCCTGGAAGAGTCCCCTGAGCAGGGAGTTGTGTGTGGTCTCAGCAGGTGCTTCCTCCCAGGGCTTTCCCCATGGCTGAAGCCAACCCCCATCCTCCTCAGTGCATGGTGTGAGCTGCGGTCTAGCTCCAGGGCTCAGGGAAGGGGCTGGGAGGTCAGTGGATGGAGCCCATTTGCAGGGACAGTCCCTCCAGTGGCAGAGGGTGGAGGAGAAAAGGAGGCCTGGGGCAGCCTGGCCATTTGTGATGAGCACGGACTGGGTCAAGAAGGCCTGCACTCCTGTCCTTAAGCTCCTCTCACAACGCCCACATAGGAACAGGACTTGGGTAGTGGGTCCCCGTTCTCAGGCTCCATCAGACCCTCAGCCTCATATATTGAAAAGTGTAACTCTGACACCTGTCCATTGCCCATGAGGGTCTGTGTTTGCAGGTTCCCTGTCGCAGCCTGTGCTGACCCAGCTGCCCTTCCTCTCTGCATCTCTGGGATCATCCCCCAGACTCACCTGCGCCCTGAGCAGTCACTTCTGTGCTGGCAGCAATGACATATACTGGTTCCAGCAGCAGCCAGGGAGCCCTCCCCAGTATCTGCTGGGGTTCTACTCAGACGCAGATAAGCACCAGGGCCCCGGGGTTCCCAGCTGCTTCTGTGGTTCCAAAGATGCATCCGCCAATGCAGGGCTTCTGCTCATCTCCGGGCTGCAGGCTGAGGATGAGGCTGACTATTTCTGTGCTACAGCTCATGGCAGTGGGAGCAGCTACCGTTCTTCACAGGGTCTCAGATAATGAGGAAGTGAGAACTGGAACCAGAGACCTTGTCTCTCAGCCCCTTGTATTGAGAAGCTTCTGTGCAGGCTCCTGTAGGGGAGAGTCCCCTGTGGGGGGACCTGTCCTTGAGGGAGTGACACACAGACTAAGCTGCTGCCTGAGCCAGCACAGGTGTCCCAGAAGCTCTTGCAGGTGAGGTGATAGAGCCCAACTGCACATGTGCCAGGCTCTGGGATAAATGGAAAGGAATAAACACTTTGAAAGTGATTAACCTCAGTCTCTCCCTTCTGTTCTGTCTCCTTTCCTATTCCAGAGAGTGTTCTGCTTATCCCAGTCCTGGTCTTAAATTGTATGTTTAGAGTCCATATGTTAACAGGCACCTTGGTCATTTTCTCTTACTCTGAACCAGGTACAAATAGTCACAACTTCTTCAAACACACTGACATCATCACCCTCCACAATCACCCTGTTCTTCTCTCTGTTCCGGCCTCCCCCAGGTCTTCAGTCTCTCTCTGGATCTTCAGGTCTGAACAGTCTCCACACTGGGATTTCAGAGAAAAGTGACAATGTTCTTGTTGTCACTTCCAGTCTCCAGGGTCTACCTCTAGGGAGGAGAAGTAGCAGAAATTGCACCAGCATGAATTTCCTTCATCGTCTGCTTCCTGCTCTCATACCTGGAGTGTAATTCCCACTTCCCACCAGCCTCGGTCGATCTCTGTAATATGTCAACATATGATTATATTTCCAAAATATGAATGTTCATTCAGTCTTTGAGGGTTGGCACATAGAAGCTATTGGTGTATTTAATTTTTCATCCTCAGAATGACCGAGGACCCACAGAAGATCAGTGTTGACATAGTTGACAAGGGAGAGTGGCTTCATACTTTAACATATACCAACGGTTTTTCTTGTGGCTGAGAATATTTGTTTCTAAAACCATCAGGACACTAACTTAGCCACACATTTTTCCTCCATCAATGAACTCCCACTCATTAGCCCCCTTCCAAGATGCCCTCTGATGGGCGCCACAAGGAGACAGCAGGGTTACATGGAGCAGAGAGGAATGGCTGTGATGTGAGGATGCAGGAAAAAGAGGCTGCATGGTCACCTCCTGTCCTGTGATAACTATGACCTGAAGACTGCACAGCTGTGATATTGCTGTTTGAGGGGTGAAAATGGACAGATGTCTTCCATTCCACAAACCCAACCTTCTGACTCTGAGGATGTGTTACCAGAGTCTATCTCACCAAATTCCTCTTCCTTGTGTAGAATCCCTCTTCATGCGAGGGATGTGACTTTCAGACACTGGTCTTCTTTAGCTCCAAGATCCAGGACCCTGGAAGTTCTTACAGGGAGCCTGCTCTGGGGATGGGATTGCATGGAGATCAAACCTCAGGGGATGGGAAAACATAAGAGGGACAGAGGGACACTTGCCCTCATGCTTGGCCTCTGAAGGAAAGCTATAGTGATAGTACATGGAGAACATTCTCATTCTGCGTGTGTGTGTGTGTGTGTGTGTGTGTGTGTGTGTGTGTGTGTCCCCTCTCTCCTTTCTCCTGTCTCACAGTGTCCTTGATCCACAGTTTCCAGGCCTCTCTCTCCCTCCAGAAGTCAGGGTCAACCTGGGCGCACCCAGCCATCCTCAGCATTACAATCTCCAAGAGGCAGAATCCCTATCAGCAAGCACCACCAGCGATACTGAGGGTAACAAGATTCCTGTCACCAGGACAGCCATGGCATGCCCTGAACACCTGCTTTCCTGGGACGAGGCTGATAATCAGGAGTCACGGAGGGAATCTCTGTCGCTGTGGGCAGCTCAGCTCTGGACACTCTCTGGGCTCTAGTGTGTGCCTGAGGCTGGTCAGTACATTGATTCTGGGTAAAGAGCCTGGTGATGGGGACAGGAGACACATCCTCCCAGGCTCTCGATCCTGGATGACACTCCCTCAGTCACCCTGATGATACCTCCTGTTGGCTGGACTTCTGCTGGAAAGTCTGTCCCAGGCCAGGGCCACAGGGCCTGTGATATCAGGGATACAACGCCTTTATCTCCACATTTCCACCACTCACCTGTGGGACCTTTAACAGAATCCTCTGGGTCCAGGTGGTCTTGGGTAAGAGCAATTCCTTGCTCTGCTTATGGGTGGTGGAAGGAGCACTTGCTCTATCTGGACATGATGGACACGAAGTGCAGGGATGAGAGCTGTGAGTACGACAGAGGGTGGTCTGACCTCAAACCCCTCTGTCCTGGAAGCTCTGACTGGGTGTGGGGATTCCATCACCGAGAAGGCTCTGAGGTTCAGAGGAACAAGCCCCTCATGGGGTTTCATGGGCAGCATATCCTGGCTCCGTTCTCCATTGTTGTTGCATCCGTATATTTAGGTAAATCAGTACCCATATTCTCTCTGCAGTAAGTACACATTTGGAAAAGGATACTCGTGATTGCACCTGCATCTTCACAGGACTTTATCCTTTAGTTCAACCTATCTTATTGAGGAGGACTTTGCATAAAATAACTCAAATGCATTTTAAACACACATTGAGCTCAGCAGTGACGAATACATAACCACTGTCACTGGATCTGGGTCTGAGCATCTGCAGTTGTTACTCCTTTTCTCCTAGAATTTCTGTCAGGATTGCCCTTTGTGCTCTGAGATCAGTGCCACACAAAGCTTTACCTGCCAGGGCTCCTGCAGACTGTGTCTGTGCTGCGAGGACAGATCTTCGGAGAGAATCTCTGCCCACAGGGTGCGGAGAACTGCTGTTTCAAGCAGGTGGAAACAGTGACAGATGACCAAGATTTACAGCGTGTTTCCCTCTAGGAAGGCCCACGAGGGCATCTACCCACAACCTGCAGAGAAGCATTCCCTGTCGCCTCAGAGCTGTGGGAACGTCAGAGCAAGGGCAGATCTGGAATCCTGGGAGGAGTCACATAAGAAGAAAGTACACAGTGTCCGTCACAGAAGGGCCATGTGTCCATGCGGAACCATCACTGCTCTGGACTCGGTTCTGATGTAAAAGGAGTTTGTGTAGAGACGCCGCCTCAGTCCTGCCCTTGAAGAGCCAAGATTGCCATGGACAGACTCGCCTGAGGAGTCTGAGTAGAGCATAAAGTCTGCCCTGAGGTGATGGGAGGACACATAAGGGGACAGCTGGCCTGTTCCTCATGCAGGAAACAGTGGGCAGAGCTTCGAGGATGTAGCCACTGTCTCTGATAGGCTCTGGTCACCTTGTGTGTCTGGTACTGGCCACCAGGGAGTGCTGGGGGCCATTTCTGAGGAGTCAGTGGTGATCAGAGCTGGGACCTGACACCTGTGCCCTCTGCTCAGTGCTTGCAGCTCTGACCTCCCCACCCCCTGCCCCCACACAGCCCCTCCCCTGCCCATGCCCCTGCCCTCCTCAGGCAGAGGGACCTGACCCAGGGCCAGGGAGGGGTCAGAGAGCTGGGGTCTCATTTGCATGGACAGGCCCTCCCTCTCTCAGAGGATGAAGAGGGGAAGGGGGAGATTAGAGGAGGCTCTGCTCAGCTGTGGGGCACAGAAGTCAGGACCAGGGATGACCTGCACCATGGCCTGGTCCACTCTCCTCCTCACCCTCCTTGCTCACTGCACAGGTGACTGAATGCAGGAACAAGTAAAGGGACCCTGGTAGGACATGTGGGTTCTGCATCCTCCTCTTCTCTTCACACCACAGCATCACTCTCTCTGTGTCTCTCCCCCTTGCAGGGTCCTGGGCCCAGTCTGTGCTGACTCAGCCATCCTCCGTGTCTGGGGCCCTGGGCCAGAAGGTCACCATCTCCTGCACTGGAAGCAGCTCCAACATCGGTGGATATTATGTGAGCTGGCACCAACAGCTCCCAGGAACCGCCCCCAGAACGGTCATCTATGGTAATAGCAAACGACCGACGGGGATCCCGGATCGATTCTCTGGCTCCAAGTCTGGCAGCTCAGCCACCCTGACCATCACTGGGCTCCAGGCTGAAGACGAGGCGGATTATTACTGTGCAGCCTGGGACAGCAGTCTCAGTGCTTACACAGTGCTCCAGGCATGAGGGGAAGTGAGACAAAAACCTACTTGCTCATCTGTATAGGGGGACACACGCCAGCTGTTCCTGCTCAGCTTAGCCTGTGATGCTCCTTATTCCTTTGCTGACGCCCTGGGCCCGGGTCCATCAAGGGCATCGACAGGGAGCAAGGCTCTCCTGTCACTCCTGTCCTCAGAGTCACTCAGAGCAGCCCATTCCTCAATAAAGAGTCTCCATGTGAACAGAAATTTCTTGTTTCATCAGCTGGAATGTTTTACTTCTAGCCTGGACCACAGCACTCCCCATGTGGTGTTTGAAGAATAACTCAGTCCTGTAGCATCAGAAATTATTATCTACTTGTTTATAAACTGTACTGCTGCCTAGTTTTGTCTTATTTCTGATTCTTTGAGAAATAGATGCTCACTTAGAATTGTAAAAGTATTTTAAAAATCCCCAAACTTTGTCTATAGAAAAAAAGTGCACGTGAATGTTTATAACAGTTTCATTGCTCATTACTAAAAACGGATAGCAACCAGAATTCTGTCCACAGAGATTTACCCCAGGTTTATATCTAATCACTAAAACATGGAACTGATTGGAGATCCCAGCAAATAGGCAGCACATTTATAAAGAGGGATATAATACATAGTATGGTTAAAGTTACATCACATATGGGAAGCAGTGAACACTCTGGAGAGAGTGCAAACATCTGCAGTTTCTTGGAGGATAAAAGAGACAACAGAGTTGATCATGTGAACAAAGGAAAATGTTTCTGAGCAACAGAATGATTCGATAAGATGCTGTCGCAGCACTGAAATGACACTATGACACTGTCAGAGTCACTGAACACTGTATAGCCACATGACAGAACCCAAAGTGTGCAGGTACAACTCATTTGGGAGGTTTGGTTCCCGGGATGGCATGTAGACTGTGACAAACCCACGTACCTGCAGCACAGACGTGTGAGCTCAGCTCAGCGCGGGGCTCAGGGGACATGCTGAGCTGAGTGATGGTGAACATGAGTGGAACCCGTCAGTGTAAAGTCACAAGAGACTGCGTGTGAGCTCTGTGCTCTAGTAGGTAAGCTCGTGTCCCGTGGGGAATGAGCAGATTATGTTGACGGGGCTGCACTGTATCCTGGAATCCAACAATCAAGTCAGTGGATTGGTGGTGGTGGAGCCAGATTTCTCACGTTAGGAATGGAAGTTCACAGACATAACCAGGGAAGGAGGCTTGAGTGAAGCGTGTGGTCATGGGTTACAGTTGGAGCTGGTAGCTTGGAATCCTGTGTCGTTTGATGGAGACAGATAATCACCTGTGGAAACGGTCACCGCTCTGTGCATGTTCCCGGGTTAGTTGACTCATATAGAAGTCCTCAATCTGGCAGCTGAGCGGGAGAACAAGCAGAGATGCCCTGTAGCCATGAAGTGCACTGTCCCAAATACCGCTCTCTAACACTGTTGTCCTGGAGGAAACGTGGGCTTCTTTGGAGAAATCTTAATCCCCAGACCAGGAATTCCACAGGGTGAGTGTGGAGCACCTTCTAGTGTCAGAGAATGAAGAATCCTTCAAGTCAAACACAAGCACATCAGCACACCCAGCACACACACACACACACACACACACACACACAGACACACAGACACACACACGCAGACACACACATGACAGGGTGTGTCAAGGAGCTCAGGAGCCAACTTAAAATGCTTCCATTTTGTAAAACTGGAAAGATGTGAGCAACCAAATAAATGTAATAGTATCAGGTTATAACTCAAAGCCTAAAATAGCTGTCCATGGTCCATATTGTTCATTGTTTGAACAAATGCATAAATGGAGGAAGAAGAGACACATTCCAGCCCAGAGATTTCATGTAACAGGTGCAAACATTTAGCATGAAGGGTGTCGGGCATGATCCCTGCTCAGCAAGTGTGGACAAAGTCACCCAAACAAGGAGAGTCTGAGAAAGTGTCCAAGTGAGAGAAGCTTAAGGAGCCATCACAACTAAATGCCACAGATAATCCAGAACTGGATCTTAGAACAGCATAGGGATATTAGGTAAAAACTAAGAGAATCTGAATAAAATCTGAATAAAACATGGTTGTTAATTGTTATGGGTTGAACTGTATCTTCATCAATTCATGTGATGAAAGTTCTAAAAAATCTTGTATTTCAGAATGTGATCTTATGTGGACATGGGGTTGCTGCAGATGTAGTCAGCTGAGGTGAGGCCAGTAAGGTTACTCTCATGTGTCATGGATTGTATTTCTCTCTCTTTGGTTTTCCTCTGACTCTTTGGTTGAAATGTTGCTGAAATGCATCACAGTATTTTAGAGAACAGAACCTAGGAATCCAACCTTCATTGTCAAAGAAGGCCCTCATATTACAGAAAAAAAATCGAGAAAATGCAGTAGTTTTATTACTGTGGATTGATGGAGGCATTTACCAAATGAACACCATGAAGCCTCGATCTTGGTGGGATGCCTTGTTCTGGGAGCCCCTTGATGTAGGAGTGGAGAAAGAAGTTCTAAGAAGAGGGAGGTCCCTTCTACAGTGTAAGGATTTATTTCCATCCTCATACTGAGAATACCTACAAAACCAGACTAATAAAAAGGAAAATGAATCCTAAGTATATCAGAGTGACACAAGACTTACTGAATTCCCAGGTTAACTGTAAAAGGAGATGAAAACTAGAGTGGGAAGTGTGAACAGTGGACACGTTTTTGTTGAAAGTATTTTAGTCTCATGACCAATGCAGACATCAAATGCCAGGGCCTGTGCCCTGGGGGTTATGGGAAGTTCCAGGAGACTCGTAATACAGCAACACCAACATTAGTCTCACTGTAAGGATGGAGACTTTTATCAGGTGTGAACCAGCAGTGAAACATGCTGGGAAACATTAGGCCACTGAGTGAGTGTATCCTTACAAAATTCTCTTTGTATGCCTTTCCCAGAAACAGCCCTTACAATTTCTGCAAAGCAGCTCCACTGTCCCCTGCTCAGTGACACAGCTGCCCTGATGCACAGCTGGGTCATCCAGCTTTGTCTAGAAAGTCCTGTAATTACATATGCACATATTTCCATCTCCATGGACCAGAGCTCCTCCTGGAGTGAGAAATTACTGTAAATGAGCACAAAGATTGGAAACATAGTACAGGTCTGCCCAACACTGGAAAGTTCTCTTTACACCTCTTAGCTTTTATGAAACATTTACATTCATAGCAGCTTTTAGTGAGAAAAGAAATCTGAAGCAGATTTTCAGTTTCACAAAAACATAAGTGCCGACATAGCCCCTAGTATTAGCTGTGCAGGGAGCCTCTATAGGACAGTGCAAACCCAGCAGCATGAGGGGTGCCTTCCAGCGCCTTCCCTGAGATCTACACACAGCAGCTCAACAACAGGCCACCAGAGCTGTGACCCGTGTGTGTTATCATATGTGCTTTCCTCCTTTTTGATGGAGATCTGACAGCAAATTGTGTCCTTTGGGATTAGAGAAGCCTAAGAAAAGTTAATTACCCTTTGAGTCTGGAAACAGGCAAAGATTATCATATCAATTAATGTTACATACTTCGTTGTCTCATGCCATTATCATATCAATTAATGTTACATACTTCGTTGTCTCATGCCATTGGGGCTGCCTAAGGTTTGTTGGGGATGATGTACTTTCAGACAGCAGGGGAAACATGCCCTAAGACTTGGTCCACGGATGTGTGTATCCACAGGGATGTGGTGAGCTGCAGAAATCACCTGGGCTCTCAGGGCTTTGGGACACAAGGACTGCTGAGCCCGTGACCAACAGGAGGCGCTGTGGGACTGCCCTGTGGTCCCTACTTGGCTGCTCCTTGAGGAACTTTCACTGAAGGGAACTTGGCCTGGGATTGGGGTCTGTGCTCCCTGATGGGGACTCAGCAGCTGTGTCCTCTCAGCCCTGGCAGAGTCCCCTGAGCAGGGTCCTGTGTGTGGTCTCAGCAGGTGTTTCCTCCCAGGGCTCTCCCCAGGGCTGAAGCCACCCCCATCCTCCTCAGTGTGTGGTGTGAGCTGAGCTCCAGCACCAGGGCTCAGGGAGGGGCTGGGTATCACTGGGTGGAGGCTATTTGCATGGACAGCCCCTCCTGGGACAGAGGGTGGAGGAGAAAAGGAGGCCTGGGTCAGCCCAGCCCACTGTGGGGACCAGTGTCTGTGTCACCATGGCCTGGACCCCAGTCCTCCTCATGCTCCTCTCCTATTGTACAGGTAGGGACAGGCCTCGGAGAAACTGGCAGCTCTCAAGTCACTCTTCCTAAGTCAGCATCTTGATAAATTTCTCCCTGTTTCTTGTCCCATTAACCACACTGTGTTGGCAGGTTCCCTGTCACAGCTTGTGCTGACCCAGCGGCCCTCCCTCTCTGCATCTCTGGGATCATCCACCAGACTCACCTGCACCTTCAGCACTGGGTTCAGTGTTGGCAGCACCAAACACACTGGTTCCAGCAGCAATCAGGGAGCCCTCCCCAGTATCTGCTGAGGATCTACTCAGACTCAGATACGCACCAGGGTTCCGGGGTCCCCAGCTGCTTCTCTGGCTCCAAAGATGCCTCGGCCAATGCAGGGCTTCTGCTCATCTCCGGGCTGCAGGCTGAGGACAAGGCTGACTATTTCTGTGCTACAGCTCATGGTGGTGGGAGCAGCTACCGTTACCCACAGCATCTCAGATAAGGAGGAAGTGAGATAAAAATCCCTCCAACAACAGGTCTTTTCTCTGAGTCTCTTTTATTGAGAAGCTTCTGGGGAGGCTTCTGTAGGAGAGAGTCCTGGTGGGAGGACCTGACCTGGAGGAGGGAGGATTGACACACAGACTATGCTGTCGCCTGAGCCAGCACAGGTGTCCCGGGAGCTCACCTAGGTGAGGGTTAGTGCCCACCTGCACATGCACCACGGTTCAGGGTAAATTAAAAATAATAATAAATATGCAGTGACTTTACGTATATGTAGGGGTTTTGGCCACCAGCCCCATGATCAACTGACAAAATTCCATCACTTGCTGAGAAACCCCCAATGCACCAGCAGTCAGACCAATGTCCCCCCCAGACCCCCCCTTTGTGGCCCCTAGTTCCTTCCTGTCTGCAGTCAGCTCCCTACTGTGCACATTTCACAGGTACTGAACCACAGAACAGGCGCCATTGCAGTTGCTCCATTCACTGGCAGGAGCAGCGTGTGCACTGCTGTGGGGACATCAGCGCCACCGTCTGTAAATATGTGGATAACGTCATGTATGTACATGTCACCCTTGCGAGGAGAACTTGCTGATTTATCTGGATGCTTCCAATTTAAATGCATAGGAAGTTGAAATGTTCATGATCTGTGTTTCCATAGTGGTCTATAAAATATTCAAGGGTTTCAATGTTTTTCATTTTTATTTTCTGATATCAAATATCCCTTATCAAGTTTTTTGTGGGTGGGGTTTCTTAAAAATAAATAATTTGGCCAGTGGTTGTTTTATTCTGTTTGAAAAATAATATTACGTGTTAATTAAAAATTTTTTTCTAGTTATTTTGTTTTACTTGTCATGGGAGTTGGGCTGGTCTCCCCTCCTGTTTTGCTATTTTCCTGTGACTGGCCGATGCTAAATGTCTCCTTCCCCTCTTTTCCCATCACTGTGGTGTTTCCAGGGCTCCAATCCTGAGGTTCTCACCCCATCTGCCCACAGCACTGCCTCTGAGACCTCCAGTCTCCCTGGTCGCCCTGGATGCCCGTCCTGTGGTCGGGGCTCGGGTCTCCCCCTCGCTGTCCCATGCCTTCACACTCAGGGAACTTTCTCCTTCATGATGGTTCAGGCCACTGCTAGCTTCCCCTTCTGTTTCCCATAGGTATTTTGGAACTGACTTTTCTTCCGACTGAAGCTCATGATTTACAGAGTTAGTGTGGGAGCGAGGCCGCCCGGGTCTCTGGTTTGTTTGTGCATTTATGTATTCATTTGTTTTCATTTACAGGACCTGAGAAGTTGTTGTGTGATCTATCTCATGCGTTAATATGGTAGGAGTCTTGTGTAGTTTCCTGTCTTCTTAATTGTGGAGGTGTTTTCAAGAGGTATGATTTCTGTGCAGTGCAAGTATATTGCATACATTTATACTTTTGGAAAGGATTCTTCTTCCCTAATACCCTGGATGAAATTGGATCCTCTCAAAGAGCATATATTGACATCGTAGCCCTTAGGACCTAAGAATGTGACTTTGTTTGGAAATGGGGTTGTCCCAATGTAATTAGTAAAGGTGAGGTGATAATGGGGTGGGGTGGCCTCCTAACCCAACATGGCTGGTGTGCTTGTAACAAGACAGCCAGACGGAGACAGGACGGGCACTGTGGGGAGGTGGAGGCAGAGACTGTGGGTCTCCAGCTGCAGCCAGCGAATGCCAACACTGACCCACAAACGTCTCATGGTTGTGGAGAGGCAAGAAGAATGCCTCTGCAGGTTTCAGAGGGAATACGGCAGGCCCTGCAGACCTTGGGGCTGTGTGAGAACAGCAGAAATGCATTTCTACTGTTTTAAGTCACTCAGTCTGTGGTACTGTGTTACGGCAGCCCTAGAAAAAGAATATACCTAAAATCAATATATATAAACATAGGAAAGGTCACTCAAAAGTGGAGAAATACAACTTAACAATGAAATTATTTCTCAGTGATAAAATTGGTAAATATTAACATTGATTTTATCCTCTGTAATAAGTGTGCTGAGTAGGAACTCCATACGTTTTTGGTGAGGGTATAAGTTGGTGAATCAGTTTTGGAGCATAAATTAAAAATTTTTACCAAATACTAAATATATATATGGTTTGCATTCGTGTTACATTTTTAGAAGTCAATTATGAATGAAAATTATCTAACTAATACACTCCAAAATGAATATCCAGGTATATCCAGTTCAGAGATGTTACAATATCAACAATTGAGATCAACATGAATATTTCTCCATGGAAAAGTGGCCAAATTATGGTAAATTATCCTATGGAATAACAACAAACTATGAATCAAAATTAGAACATGTCCATGCTTGTCAAACAAATATTGATTATATTTTATATGTGAAAGACAGTCATGGAGCACTGGAACTACACAAAAAGCATAATTATGTTATGTTTTATATATATACACACACACACACATATATATATATGAAATACATGTAAATGTGTGTGTGTGTGTATATATATATATATAATTACTAGACCACATTCTTGAAAGTGTTATCAGTTATCCATTCAGGAAGAAGTAAGTGTCTGTGGAACAGAGCAGTGGGTTGTCAGTGGATGGCATCATATCAGTTTTATAGGCCATTTATAGTAATATTATTTAATATCATTCCTTTTACGGAGAAAATTGTAAAAGTAGGCTAAAAATACCCTAAATGTATCAGGGAGCCAATACAAAATGACTTTTTTGAGGGTAATATTCAAGAATAAGTGAGAACCTATTGAAGTTTTCAAGGACAAAAAACATATTCTCACAGCAAAGACAGCGATAAAGACAAGATACATACCACGGGGGCAGGTGAACCAGCAGGAGACCCTGACAACAACAACAATATCAAAATAAGCCTGCTTGTAAGGGTAACTCAAGTGGAATTATTACCAGGGTTGAGCCAATGGGCTTCTCTGGGGGACTTTTAGCCTTGAGCTTGGTTCAAGGGCATTATGTTCCAGCCGTGAAACCAGGGACCAGGCAGAAGGAAACTGAAATATCAGGTGATCCTGAAATATCTCCTAACATAAATGTTTCAGTTAGTTGTCTAGCTGAGGGGACTGGTGACCTGGAAAAATGTATAGCTCAACCCCACACCAGCAGGGGGCGCAGGTGGGCTTCTCCTGAGGGCTCAGGGTCTGGGCCAGGAAGACCAGCAAAATCTATCACTGACCTTTGCACACTTGGAAAAGCAGGGTCCTCACTGTGGGTGACTTTCCTGCACCTGGGCCCCCAGGGGCCACGAGAGCCCTCAGCTCAGATTCACACATGCCTCATATTTTGTCCTCCACTGCATCACAGAGTAAATTGTCTAGACCTGATTTTCTTGGAAAGATAGTTGGACAGGACCATCACATAACAAAAATACATTCGCTTTATGAACTCAAGCTGTAATGGTCCCTGGGCAAAGGACACACAGCGGTAGGGACTGTCTCCATGCCAGCAAATAGGCCTCAGCAAGCAGAGCTCTGGGGCTTCTCCACCATGGCCTGGATTCTTCTCTTTACCTCCTCACTGAGTGAATAGAGAGTTTCCTTTAGGGGAAAGTGAACAGATAGGGGGGTGACGAAGGCATTGGCTCTGCTTTTCACTCCTGTCATCTGGGTAGAAATCTTTGTCTCGATTCTTTCTGCCACCTTCTGATCTGAGTTCCAGGGTCCTAGGTCAGATGGGGCTCATTCTGCCCTCCGCAGTGTTTAAGTCTTTGTAGAAAAAAACATGGTTTATAATATATATATATATTAAAATAGAGGCTGTGTTGCATTCTAGCAAATCAATGGAGGAAACACAACCCAAAAGAAGAGTATCCAATGTGAAAATTAGAGGAAAATCTCATTTATAAACATAGCTAATATTTGCACAAATGACTCAAAATATGAGCACTAGAAGCCATGTTATCGGTGAGCCTGGGTGGCGGTTACATGTCTGCCTTTGGCTCAAGTCATGATCTTGGGGTTCTGGGATCTAGCTCCTCATGGGGATCCCTGCTCAGGGGGTGCTTACTTCTCCCTCTCTCTCCTAACCTCTCCCCACCACTTGTGCTCTCTTGCTCTTGCTCTCTCTGTCGTAACAAGAGAATCTTTTTTAAAAAAATCCATTTTATCTTAGGAAAATTGACCTTGAGCATCAGGGAGAATTTGGGCTGAGACTGGGTTGTGTGAGGAATATGGAATGTGGGGGATCAGATATGATGCGGCATGGACCGTGGATCAGATGCCCAAACAGGGTAGAGCTCCTGAGCTCCCAGTATTGGTTCCCTGACCCTCTCTGGAAGAAAGCAGTGGAGTCACTAGACACACTGCAGGGGACACACACATCTCTAGAGTGACCTGGTCAGCCTGCAGTAGCATCCCCTCAGAGATACAAGCCCTGCCCAGAGGAAGCTCCTCCCTGACTCATGCAGGACCACACAGGACCCAGAGGGGTGCTGCTCTTTCTACTTCCTGCATGTAAGGGGCTTCTGAGATCCTGGTGTTTCTCCCATGTCCAGCCTATCAACCCCACCATTCTGCTCTGGCTGCAGATCCCACCCAGACCTGCCCCTTAGGAAAGTGGATAGGACCCTGGTGTCTGGAGAATGCCTGGGAAAATGTGTCCAGGGGGGCACCCTCAGGGACCCTTGCTGCTAGTTATGATGTCCATGTGCTCATGATGAAATAAACATGTCATAGGTGCCTGAGCCCTTTATCTGTCATCATATCACAGTTGTTATTTCATTCTGATCTTTTTCATTCATTCCAAATACCTTTGAGCGTGAATACTGCTCCTCACCACAAAATTTGATAGATATGAAATTATCTATTGTATTCTAAAGTGTCAGGAATGCATTAGTGTAATAGGAACATCACTTAGCACAAGTTTTTTTCTCTGACATGAGTTGGGGTTCTCAAACACACGAAGAGAAAGGGAAAATAATCATGCAGGATTTAACAAACCAACAATTTAGTAGTGGTTCCAAACTGAATAGCAATCATTTCTATATTTCAAAAGAACACCAGCCCTCAGCCACATCTTCCCTATTTCTGGAGACACTTTACCCCCCTGCCACTCCTCCTTCCACCCAGTCCCTTCCCCAGCCATCCCAGTCCCTCTGATCCTCAGCAGAACACAAAGGGAACTGAAGTTCAAAAACCTCCATGATGGTCACACCCACTTGTTCTTCCAGTGTCTTTTTCATTTCTTAAAAAGACATACATGTCCATATGTTGTTATACCTGATGGGGCAAACTGTCTCATGATTTCATTGTGACCCTCTGTCTTTTATCCACAAAATTTGCAGGTACATTGAAGCTACTTCTTATAATTGATGGCTTCTTTGAACAAAGGAGGGTGTTTGCCCCAGCCTGGCGGGGCTGCTCAGTGTGCTGCCCCCATCCCTGTTTGACTTTTGCTTAGCAACTGCAGACAGGGTCCATGACTGAGTCAGAGGAGACCACCATCCCTACATTCCTCAGCCATGGGCTTTGAGATTCCATGTGTCCTCATTTCTGGAGGACTGACTGCTAAGATCTTCCCAGGAGACAAAAAGGAGTAGCCCTGGGAAGAGAAGAGAATGTTCCAGGGTTAGATTTGCGGCAACCTAGAAGCAGGGCCAGGAGATGGAGCACACACCTATCTCCTCATTCAGCTTTCAGGCTTCCCAACAATGAACCTTGGGACAGAGGTCAGCAAGGTCATTGAGGATGTGATTTGGTGAAAGATGTCCCCCTGACACTTAGTGTCCCAGGTCACCCTGCAGTCATTGGAGTGTGTGAGGTCGCAGCATCTTCTCCTTTCAAGATATCCCAGGGGTCCTATGGGGAACCCTGGGGCACAGAGAGAGAAGAAGCTTATTTGCATGAAGCACCTTCTCCTCCTAATAGGTCTGGAGACATGAAAAGGTCCAGGGACACCCGACTCCAGCTCAAGAGCCTGTGAGGGCCGCACACTGTGAGGGTCCCCAACATGGCCTAGTTGGTGCTTCTTCTTGGGCTCCTTGCATATGGTCAGGACTCTGTGGGAGGCACATAAAAGCAGGGTCTCAAGTGCTTCTTGTTTCCCATTACAACACTTTTCTCTCCTGTTGGTTATAGAAGCAGATTCTCACGCTGTGGTGATCCAGGAGCCATCCCTGTCAGTGTCTCCAGGAGGGACAGTCACACTCACTTGTGACCTCAGCTCTTTCTCAGTCTCTGCTAGTAACTCCCATCGCTGGTTCCAGCAGACCCCAGGCCAGGCCCCCTGCATGCACATCTACAGCACAAGCCGCCACCCCTCTGTTGTCCCTGAGCACTTCTCAGGATCCATCTCTGGGAACAAAGCCATCCTCACTATCATGATGGTCCAGTGTGAGGATGAGGCCGACTATTGCTGTTTGCTGTCTGTGGGTGGTGGTCTTTACACAGTGATTTACATCCATGAGGAAGTGCAGCCAGAACTTCCCCAAGTGCTCAGAATGGCTCAGCCTCAGAGGCGGGAGAGAAAGGAGGGGGTTATGGTCACCAGCACCCTGGGAAGGGAAGCCCCCTGTCCTCATTCTCCCATTTCTAGGTTCATGGCCAAGTGTGCCCCATCCTGAATATCTCAGGGTGTGTCCGTCTTTCCAGTGTGACCCTCCCAGACTCTGCTTCCCCTTCCACCTGCCTAAAGTGTTGAGTGGGGGCTCAGTTCCATTATATATGGATTAATACTGAGATTCAAAGTGCTGCTACCAAGAAGGACTATTATAACTCTATTCATTTACTTGATAATGGGAGGGAAATTAATATTTTTTTAATTGGAAGCTTGATAAAAACGCGATGCTCCATCCTAGACCTTCTAAATCTGAAACCTGTGTTGGTTTTCATAGATCTACATTTAACAAGTCCTCCAGGAGATTTGTATGAACGCTGATGTTTGAGAAGCATCTGTTCTTTTATATTTATGGAATTATTTCTGAAAATATCTCTTTAGAGTGCCATGAGAATAACATCTTTTGACTCAATCATTCTCCAAATCCCACTGAAGACCAAAGAACACTGAGAAACAGATTCAAAATCTCAGTCCACTGGTGGTCACAACATCCCGCTGTGGCACAATGCATGCTGGGAGACAGAGTGAGGGACAGTATGTGCCCAGTGGACGTAGATTTGTAATTTGGCCTGGAAACTGTATGACCTGAGCATTACGGTCCCTGACTACAATGGGCTCCCAGTGAAATATCGAGAGACACAGGATAGCATAACAGTATGTATTCTGTTTGGTCCCCCCGCCACTAAATGATCTTGTGCAATACTTGACATTATACTTGGATGGTTTCTACTATTTCTGTTTCAAAATACACCATCTGTATTAAAAATTACTAAACAATTCTGAAAATTAAATTACTAGTTTATCTTACATCCACAATGATAGGAAAGTTACAGCCAAGTAAAACACAGCCCCAGGCATAATTGATGCTCAGTAGATTTTGATCAAGGAATGAGGCAGCACTTTGTTAAACTCATGCTTTCCAGCAATTACATTGAATTTGTTCATCACTTTAGTTGACACCTTCCCACAAAGAAAACTTCGGGCCCAGAGGGCTTCACTAGAGAATTCTATCAAGCATTTAAGGAGGAAATGATGAAAATACTACAGAGATACCGAGGAGGTAAGAAGAAACTTGAATATATGTTATACATCTAGTTTTTTCTCTGATATTATAACCAGATAAAATTTTCAAAATAAAGGCAATTAAGAATCAATATGCTTCATAGACATGGGGACCAGAATATAACAAAATTCTTGCAAATTCAATCTAAAAACGTATCAAAGGGCGCCTTGGTGGCTCAGTTGGATAAGCGTCTGACTCTTGGATTTGGCTCAGATCATGATATCATGAATGATAAGATTGTGCCCCATGTTGGGCTTCACATTTCAGTCTCCTTGAAGATTTTCTCCCTCTGCCCCACCTCTCGCTCTTTCTCTCTCAACATAAACAAATAAACCTTAAAAAAATCCCTAATATATCAAAGATGGTCATTTTAGACACTTAGGGTTTGTGAAACATTTGATAGTCATCATAATTCACTCTATAAGAGAATAAATTAAAAATATAATCATCTCCATAAATGCACCTATATTCACCTGAAACCATTCATCTAGAGGCATACAGATCAAGAAGCAGAAATAAACTATATTATTCTTAGGTGATATGATCATTTATGTAGAAAATACAAAATTGACATGAAAAGAAAAATCTCAAAACAAGTAAGCAATTACAACAAAGTTTCAGAATGCACACTTAATATAGAAAAATTAAGTGCTTACCCATTAACTACCATTGAGCGAGTGAATTGTAAAATATACACAATTTATATTAGCACCAAAAAAGGGGATATTCTTAGGTATGAATCAAACTTAGTAATATGTGCAAAATCTATATAAGGAAAATAACACAGTTCTGTTTGTTTCTCCGAGTCCATAGTCTCTCATGCTTCATTCCCCCTTCTGATTACCCCCCCTTTCTTTATCCCTTTCTTCCCCTACCGATCTTCCTAGTTCTTATGTTCCAGAGATGAGAGAAATCATATGATAATGAGAAACAAACTGAGGGCTTCAGAGGGGAGGGAGGTGGGGGAATGGATAGACTGGTGATGGGTAGTAAGGAGGGCACGTATTGCATGGTGCACTGGGTGTTATACGCAACTAATGAATCATCGAGCCTTACATCGGAAACCGGGGATGTACTGTATGGTGACTAACATAATATAATAAAAAAAATTAAAATAAAAATTAAAAAAATAAAATAAAATATACTGTGAAAAAAAGTGAAATAAAAATAACACAATTCTGATGAATGAAATGAAAGAACTAAATAAATTGAGAGATACTCTATGTTCGTTGGTGAGAAAGCTCATTACTTTCAGGATATCAGTTCTTCCCAATTGGATGTGTAGATTTAACGCAACCCTTAAATCCCAGCCAGATATTTTGTAAATACTGAGGAATTGATTCTAAAGTTTATGCAGAGAGGGAAAAGATCCAAATTAGTAACATAACATTGCAGGGGAAGAACAAAGTTGGAAGACTGACACTTGAACTTGAAGACTATTATAAAGCTACAGTATTCAACATCAGTAGAAGACCAGTAGAGAACTATAGATCACAATGTGTTATACTTTGTGTCTGCCCTGCTTTCACAGATGCTGAATGTGGCCAGAATGTGGGCATCTACCATGATCTCCAGGGGAAACCCATCTCCTTCCGAGAGAACCTGGTGTGGAGAACATGGGACGGAATGAGTTCAGGAAGTCCAAGGACAAAGGATGGATGAGGCTGGGGCATGGGACAAGGGGCAGAGCTGAGAGGTGGGCAGGGAAGTGTGCAGGCCAGAGCAGGAAGGAATCTTAGGGGTGGGAAAGGCTTGGGTGTTGAGCAAATAGCTGTGAGGAGTCACTGCAGGGGTTGGAGCCATGAGGGGACCTGCCTGACCTGAAGGAGAGGGACCCCTCTGAATGCCTTGAAGAGAGTGTTTCTGAGGGGAAGTGGGTGATTTTGGTCATAGACCTTTGACTTAAGGTCCCTGTGAGTCTATAGAGATTTGGTGACTATTTGCACACAGAGCTGATCTGGTTTGGGGGCCCTGTGAGAACATGATTTCTGCACCCCCTTTCCCAGGCATATGGAAACAACAATAAAACATCACATTCATCTTCCTACTGAAGGAAAGCAATGGGTAGGAAACTACAAGTGGAAAATAAATTTAGCTACAATATAACAGTTTGTGAGGCAACAAAGACAGAATCCTGACAAGAATTTGGAAGCAGAAATACTCAGAAACCAAGAATTTAGGAGATATATCTCACTTCCAAACATAAAGAAATATGTCTAATATTCACCAGTAAGTGTTCAGTCAGGCAAAGCTGATAGCTTTTCAGAAATCACTCGGTCATATCTGATCCCGATCAAATTGTAACAGCACCACATGACCTTTGAAATGTATGCTGAATTGATGTCGTGAGGGTATGTCACTGAGCTGACTTCCTGGAAAATGTCCAGTCTCTACCGTTCCCTGAAGATCCCCTGCAAGACCCTCAAACCAGCTACACTGTCCTCTGATCAGTGATGCTTGACAGAATACAGTGACATTTTGCAGTAACTTCTCTGAGGATGGTGAACACTAATTGATTACTTGTGTACATTTTTGCCCTTTCCATAGAGAGGTGTCCCTTCAGAGCATGAGAAACCTGAGTAATCACGTACAGTGCATACGAACAATGGTATCTAGAGATAAGTCATGTTAGTGAGAATAGACAAGGACCTGGTGAGCTGCTGAAAACCACCGGGCTCTCAGGGCTTTGGTCCAGGTTGAGATTGGAGCATTGTGACCAGAAGGGGGCGATGTGGTACTGCCCTATGGTCCCTACACAGCTGCTCAGAGATCCCTTACCCAAGAGAGTCTGGGCCTGTGTGCTGGGCTCTGTGCTCCCTGATGGGGACTCAGCAGCTGTGTCCTCTCAGCCCTGAAAGACTCCCCTGAGCAGGGTCCTGTGTGTGGTCTCAGCAGGTGCTTCCTCCCAGGGCTCTCCCCAGCGCTGAAGCCAACCCCCATCTCAGTGTGTGGTGTGAGCTGATGTCCAGCACCAGGGCTCAGGGAAGGGCTGGGCAGTCACTGGATGGAGCCCATTTGCAGGGACAGCGCCTCCAGGGGCTGGGGGTGGAGGAGAAAAGGAGGGCTAGGGCAGCCCAACCCACTGTGGGGACCAGTGTCTGTGTCACCGTTGCCTGGACTCCTGTCTTCCTCATGCTTCTCTCCTGTTGTACAGGTAGGGACAGGCCTCAGAGCACCTGGGCTGCCCTCAAATTCATTCTTCTTATTGTGAGAATGTTGGGAAGTTTCTCCCTGTCTTGCCCCATTATCCACACTGTCTTGGCAGGTTCCCTGTCCCAGCCTCTGCTGACCCAGCCACCCTCCCTCTCTGCATCTCTGGGATCATCTGCCAGACTCACCTGCACCTTCAGCACTGGGTTCAGTGTTGGCAGCTACTAAACATACTGGTTCCAGCAGGGAGCCTTCCCTGATATCCTTGATATCTCCTGAGAGTCAGCTCATTGTCAGACAACACAACAGGGATCCCAGTCCCTCATTGCTTACTGGATTCAAAGATGATTCCACCAATTAAGGTGTCTGACATCTCTGGACTCCAGCATAAGGACCAGGTGACTATTACTGTGATAAATGCCAAGACAGTGTTAATGTTAACACAGTCCTTCAGATCCATAAGGTCAAGAGACAAAATCTCCCCCCACTCTGGGAGTCTGGTGACATCACACAGGTGGCTCAGGGGATGTCTTCTGTTGTCAGATCTCCAACAGACCCTTAGTTTTTATGGAACCAGATGATTTGACAGTGGCATATTCCTTAAGTTAAAATTTCAGACTGATAACCTGTTCTCACCATGTTCATGTTTTCAAAGGCAAACTGGCTTGCTCAGAGATAAAAATTACTCAGTGGAGATGTCAGAGGATAAGAGATGTTGATTCCAACTCTGTCTCTAGGGATGGATCACAGATACTTTTGTTCAGAGTGCTTCAATTTGGGCTTCAGGTTACAAAAACAGCATGCAGAAATAAATGCTCTATATAGAAACATTAAACCATCAACATATAAGAATATAGTCAATGCCGTTTGTAATGGGCATAACTATGAATTTCTTGAAGAGAAATTTTAGGGAAAGTAAAAGTCCTGTATTTGGAAAACTACAAAACATTGTAAGAGAAATTGGAGAAAACTTGGATAAATGACTAGATATTTCTTCCTGGTGGATCACAAAGCTGAATGTGTCTGAAGTAACAATTCTTTCTACATTTTTCAGCCAGTAGCTGGTGTCAGTAGCTTCCTGGCACAAAACAAATAAAGATATGGAATATCTCTCACAAATAGAGACTGAAAGAATCTTAAAAAAAATTAGAAAACAGAATTCAGTTTTATCTATCTATCTATCTATCTATCTATCTATCTATCTATCTATCTATCATCTATATCAAGAAGTGCATTCTATGATCAAACAGGGTTTATTACAGGTTTATTACAGGTAGCAAGGACAGTTTAACATTCAAAAATTAATCAGTATAATGACTTGTATTAACAGATAAAAGAAAAAAATCCAGTGATCTTATCAATCAATGCAGAAGAAAACACTTAATTCAAGATCTATGCATGATAATAAAAGAAAATGAATGAATGAGAACGACAAAAAATATCAGAGAATGAAGTATAGAGAACATCATCAGCTTAATAAAGGGAAGTGTAAAAGACCTGCAGCTCACCCACATGAAGGTGGAGCCCTGAAATCTTCCCCTTAGGGTAGGGAGGAAGACAATCGTGTCCAATCTTAATACTGCTGTTCAACATTGGGCTGAATGGGTGTTACACGCAACTGATAAATTATTGAACACTACATCTGAAACTAATAGTGTACTATATGTTGGCTAATTGAATTTAAACTAAAAAACAAAGAAAAAAAAGCATTGAACTGAATGTTCCAGATAAAACCATAAGGCAAGAGAAATAATGAAAAACCTAGAGACTAAGAAGAACAAGACACAAGTGTACCTCTTTTCAAGTGAGAGAATGATCTGCAGGAAAAATACAAAGGAAGCTACAAATATGTACTTAAATATATAAATTTGAGGAGTAATAAGTAATTTCAGGAAGGTCATAGGATACAAGATCAATATAGAAATGTCATTTAGATGTGTGTATACTAGCAATAATCATGTAAAACCGAATTAAATTACCATGTAAAACCACTCAATGATGATTTAGGTGCATATTTAACAAAACATGTACAGGCCATTAATGTTGAAAACTTCACAATATTAGTAAATAAAACTCAATCTAAAACAATGGAGAAACATGATCTGTTCATGGATTGGAAGACTCATAGTAAAAATGTCATTCTTCCTAAATTGTGTAAAAGTTTAGACCAATGGGGATGTGAGGCACAATCTCCCCATGCTCTCAGGGCTGGGCTGTCACTCCTTCCCTCCTAGAACTTCAGACACGATTTCCCTTTGTGCTCTGAGTTCAGTGCCACACACAGCCTCATGTGGCAGGGCTCCTGCAGACTAGTGTCTGTGTGCTGGGAGGACAGATCCTAGGAGGGAATCACTGCCCACAGAGTGTGGAGAACTGTTTTCTAAGCTGGTGGAAGTAGTGACAGATGATAAAGATGTTCAGTGTCTAACCCTCTAGTAAAGCACATGAGGACCTCTACCCATACCTTGAGAGAAGTGCCCCCATCTCCTCAGTGCTGTGGGAACCTCAGAAGAAGGAGAGCCTGAAATTCAGGGAGAAATCACAGAAGAAGAAACATGCAGTGTCCTGCACAGAAGGGATCATGTGTCCATGGGTACCCATCACTGCTCTGGACTCAATCTTGATCTCAGAGGAGTTTGTATAAGAATCACCATCTCAGACCTGACCCATGAATAACCAAGGGAGCTGTGGACAGACTCATCCTGTGGAGTCTGAGTACAGCATAAAGTCTGCCCCGGTGTGATGGAAGGACATATAAAGCAACATATGGATTGTCCTTAAGGCCGGAGACAGTGGACAGAGCATTGAGAAAGCAGGATCTGTCTTTGATGAACTCTCATCACCATGTCACACAATGGTGTATCTTAGCCTGGATATCAGGGGGAGCTCAGGGCCTGTTTTTGAGGTGATCAGAGCTGGGATCTGTCAATTGGCACTGCCTGTGACCTCTATTGAGGACTCACAGCTGTGACTTTCCTAACCCCTGGCCCCACACAGCCCCTCTTCTGCCTATCCTCCTGACATCTTCAGGCACAGGAAGCTGACCCAGGCCCAGTGAGGGGTCAGAGAACGTATTTGCATCAGTGGGCCCTCCCTGTCTCAGAGGACGAAGAGGGGAAGGAATTGGTTAAGGGAGGCTCTGCTCAGCTATGGAGCCACAGAAAGCAGGATCAGTGATGATCTCCACTATGATCTGGTCCCCTCTACTCACCCTCCTCGTTCACTGCACAGATGACTGGATGTGGGGACAAGGGAAGGGGTCCTGGGAGGACATGTGGGGTCCTGCTTCCTTCTCTTGTGTCTAGTCCCCACATCACCCTATCTGTGTCTCTCCCTTGCAGGGTCCTGGGGCCAGTCTGTGCTGACTCAGCCAGGTTAAGTGTCTCAGGTCCTGGGCCAGAGGGTCACCATCTCCTGCACTGGAAGCAGCTCCAACATCGGGATGGTTATTCTGTGAGCTGGCACCAACAGCTCCTAGCAATGGTCCCCAAGTGGGTCATCTGTGGTAGTAGCAACTGACCCTTGGGATTCCCAGATCCATTCTCTGGGGCTTGGAAATCAATATTAAGGATCATTGTATAAAATCTACATTTAAAAAAAGAAAGAAGTGAGGATCAAATTTTGAAGTTGGAAACTGCTGTTTTGTTTCAAGGTCATGATTTTGGCTCCTTCCTTATTGAAAAAATATTTAAATAGAAAAACATGCATAGTCTTTTAGGGGTGCCTGTGTGGCTCAGATTGCTGGGCATCTACTCTAGATCTCAGCTGGGATCTTGATCTCAGGGTCGTGGGTCCAGTCCTCGCATTGGGCTCCGCATTGGGCATGGAGCCTACTTAAAAATAAACAAACAAGCAAATAAACATGCATTTTTTTAAATAAATGCTTTAGATTTAGTCAATTACATTTGATACTCATTTCTGTCTTTATATAAATAAATACAGAAAGGGAGAGATAAAGGATATTTCTTTAGTGTCTTAAAGATTTTGTATCTTTAAACTGGAGACAAACATTATTCCTAAAGGTGAAATATTAGAACTGTTTCCATTTTATTTTATTTTTTTTTAAGTTTTTATTCATTTATTTGACAGAGAGACAGCCAGTGAGAGAGGGAACACAAGCAGCAAGAGTGGGAGAGGAAGAAGCAGGCTCCCAGCGGAGGAGCCTGATGCGGGCTCGATCCCAGGGACCTGGGATCACTCCCTGAGCCAAAGGCAGACGCTCAACTACGGAGCCACCCGGGCGCCCCCGTTTCCATTTTAATCTGGGATCATATATGATGGCTTCTGGCACAGTTACTGTGAAACATTTTAATCTGTAACTCTCACAAATTAATAATAAAGATTCTTTGAAAGAATTAAAATATTTAAAATGGAGAAATAAATTCACTTTTAGGTTCTAAAATCTGGTGTAATCTACCTAGAATGTGAGAAATTTTACAAAAAAAATTCATTAGGATAAATATGAAAATTACCAAGTAAAAGAAACTTATTTATTTTCTTATATATTTTAAAAGCAATTCAAAGTGTTTACCATTCTTATCCCAGCATAAAATATGTATAGACTTCTAATGGTTCCATAAGAAAACAATCTCTAATTCAGTGAATAATATAAAAGAAAATTTGAATAATTGGTGACATATTTTCTTTTATAAATACATTGAATAAAAATTTCAGCAATAAGTAGATACGTTATTTATGCACTTCTATTATTTTTCATTTTTATGTTTCCTTTGAAAAGGTGTGGGTAGCTGTAAGCATGGGTGCCATGCTGATCCATCAGACATTAGAAGGAAGGTGAATACATGGCCAACACCAGTTATTCAGTACTACCTGGGATAACTTGTGACTTCTCTGTGTCAGTGTGAAAGTGTAGCAAAACTGGGTGTAAAATAGGGATTGGCTCCCAACAGCACCCCAACTGATGCTCCCAGGCTGAAGCCACACTGAGATACCACCTTCTGCCAGTTAGAATGGCAAAAATTGACAAGGCAGGAAACAACAAATGTTGGAGAGGATGTGGAGAAAGGGGAACCCTCTTACACTGTTGGTGGGAATGCAGGTTGGTGCAGCCACTTTGGAAAACAGTGTGGAGGTCCCTTAAAAAGTGAAAATTTGAGCTACCCTATGGCCCAGCCATTGCACTACTGGGTATTTACCCCAAAGACACAGACGTAGTGAAGAGAAGGGCCTTATGCACCCCAATGTTCATAGCAACATTGTCCACAATAGCTAAATTGTGGAAGGAGCCGAGATGCCTTTCAACAGATGACTGGATTAAGAAGATGTGGTCCATATATACAATGGAATATTACTCAGCCATCAGAAAGAACAATTTCACAGCATTTGAGGCAACATGGACAGGACTGGAAGAGATTATGCTAAGGGAAATAAATCAAGCAGAAAAAGAATTATCATATGGTTTCACTCATTTATGGAACATAAGAAATAGGAAGATCAGTAGGAGAAGGAAGGGAATAATGAACGGGGGGGGGGGGTAAACAGAAGGAGGAATGAACCGTGAGAGACTGTGGACTCTGGGAAACAAACTGAGGGCTTCAGAGGAGTTGGGGGTGGGGGATTGAGATAGGCCGGTGATGGGTATTAAGGAGGGCACATATTGCACAGAGCACTGGGTGTTATACACAAATAATGAATCATGGAACATTATATCAAAAACTAAGGATATACTGTATGGTGACTAACATAACAAAATAAAAATTATTATAAGAAAGAAAAAGAAGCAAGGAATCACATATAGGGAAAAAACAAAACAAAACTGTGTCCTGCACAAAAAGGGACATGTATTCATGGGGGAGGGTCACTGCTATGGACTTGATCCTTATCTAAGAGGTATCTGTGTAGGTATTGTTATCTTGAACCATGAACAGCCAAGGTAACCATGGACAGACTCTTCCTGAAGAGTCTGGGGGTAGAGCATACAGTCTTCCCCAAAGTGATGGGAGGTGACATAAGGAGACACGTGGTTTGGCCCTGAAGGACAGTGGACACAGAAGGTATCTCTGATGGTCTCTGGTCACCATGTCACACAATGATGTGTCTGGGTCTGGACATGAGGGGGTGCACAAGGCATATTTCTGAGGGTTAAGGGGTGATCAGATCTGGGAAATGCCACCTGGCATTGCTCTACCAACTGCTCAGGATTCACACTGTGACCTCCCCTTCCCCTGGCCCCACAAAGCCACTCCCCTTCCAACCGCCTGACATCCTCATCAGAGGGAACTCACCCAGAGCCTGTGAGGGGTCAGAGAGCTCAGAGTCTCATTTACATAGATGGGTCCTCCCTCACTAACAGGATGAAAAGGGTAGAGCGAGATTAGGGGAGACTGCTCAGACGTGTTGCATAGAGGGCAGGTTTAGTGATGACTACCACCATGGCCTGGTTCCCTCTCCTCCTCACCCTCCTCTCTCACTGTACAGGTAACTGGATGCAGGGTCAAGGGCAGGTGCTATGGGAGGACATGTGGGCCTTGCTTCCTTCTCCTGTCTCTAGACTCCACCATCACCATCTCTGTGTTTCTCCCCCTTGCAGTGTCCTGGGCCCAGTCTGTGCTGACTCAGCCATCCTCCGTGTCTGGGGCCCTGGGACAGACAGTCACCATCTCCTGCACTGGAAGCAGCTCCAACATTGGGAGTTATGCTCTGAGCTGGTACCAACAGCTCCCAGGCACACCCCCCAAAACTGTCATCTATTATGATGATAGCAGTCCCACAGATGTCCCCAGTCGATTCTCTGGCTCCAAGTCTGGCAGCTCAGGCACCCTGACCATCTCTGGGCTCCAGGCTGAGGATGAGGCTGATTATTATTGCTCATCATGGGATGATAGTCTCAGTGCTCACACAGTCCTCCAGACCTGTGAGGAAGTGAGACAAAAACCTGCTGTCCCCACAGTGATGGGGTTTCGTTGTTGCCAAGGCATCTGCTTCCCTTCTCCTTTGGCCTAAAACAGAGCTCTGAACAGACACTCCCCCACCCCCCGTGAACTTTCTCTGGACTATATGTCCTTGTCCTCTCAATTCTGTCCCTGAATCCTGTCTTTGTAGGCATACATTTTCTTTTTCATGCAAACTCAACAGAAATTCCTGGATGCTGGGGCAGGTTGCCCTGGGACAGAGTCCCTGAGGACTGTGCTCATCAGCTAGGGCTGCCAAAAGGTAGTACCACAGACAGGGTGGCTAATCCAAAAGATACTTATTTTCTCACAGTTCTAGAAAGTGAACATCAAGGTTGAAGGTATTGACAGGTTTGCTTTCCCCTGAGGTCTCTCTCCTTGGCTTGCAGATAGCTACATTATTCCTAGGTCCTCACATGGCCTTTACTCTATGCAATCTCCTCTTGTGTCTCTACCACTTCTTATAAGGACACCAGCCCTATTTATTAGCACAGCACACTTATAACCTCATTTACCCATAATTACATCCTTCCATGGCTTATCTCCAAACATCACAATGGTGCTTTGGTTTTTGACATAGTATTTTGAAGGCACACAAAGGGGTCCACATCAAGGGGTCGGGACAGAACCAGGACTCAGCGTCCAGCTGTGTCTGATTCCGGATAGTCAACACTTCCCATGGTATGAATACACAGTGTTTATTGAACACTTTCTACGTGCCAGTCTTGGTTCTAAGTGTTCAGGACACAGTGCAGGAAAGACACAGAGGTCCCCATGCTCAGAGAGCTGACAGTGTCTGGAGGAAGAAAGAGGACACACAAGAGAAACATATTATGTCTCAGGCTTGTGTCCCACTTGGGGACAAAATGTGTCTGCAGTCCCAGGAAAGAGGTCCACACAAAACACCCTCTAGATGAGAGAGACTGGCCCTCCCTGACCCACTGATTAGTAACTTCAGCTTTCAGAATGCCTGGACCAGATCTCTCCAGCATCTCCCCTAACACCATCATGGTGACCAGGGAGGGGAGTGTCTAATTGGTTTGGGTAATACAGGTGCTGTTCAGCTGGAACTGAGATCAGTCTCAGACTAACCACGTGGCTGGGGATTTGGGGTTCAAATCGGAGAAGAAAGTGATGAAAACTTCACGAAACAGGTCCACATAATCTGCTCATCTTTCTTTTAATAATAATTTTTTATTATGTTATGTTAGTCACCATACAGTACATCCTTAGTTTTGGATGTAAAGTTCCACGATTCATTACTTGCGTATAACACCCAGTGCACCATGCAATATGTGCCCTCCTTACTACCCATCACCGGTCTATCCCAGTCCCCCACCCCCCTCTCCTCTGAAGCCCTCAGTTTGTTTCCCAGAGTCCATAGTCTCTTGTGGTTCATTCCCCCTTCTGTTTACCCCCTTCCTTCTTCCCTTTCTTCTCCTACCGATCTTCCTAGTTCTTATGTTCCATAGATGAGAGAAACCATATGATAATTGTCTTTCTCTGCTTGACTTATTTCGCTTAGCATTATCTCCTTCTACCCTCTTTGTTATTCAAGTTGGGACATGGACTGTGGACTTTGGTATCTGGGAGTGGGGACACAAGACAGGTTGTTTCCATCTCATAAAACTACAGCTCAATGCCCTGACCATTCTGAGGTCTGTGCACCTGATCAGTTACAAGCCAAACACATTGAGTCACAGGCACAATATGCTCATTTGAAATGCAGGCAGTCCCTTGAGAGGCAGAGAGGAGAAAAAAATATTTCTCACACAATGGCCTTCTTTTTCCAGAGGTAGGAAGAAGGTAAAGGAGCTTCCAGAAACCTCAGTGGTGGCTACTTCTGCACCACCCCACACCTGGGTCCCTCTCTTTCACCTGTCACTCTGTCATATAGGACCAGACTCAGGGGCCAGCACAGGAACTACCCCTTTTGTCCACACACTCCATATAGGGCTCCTCCTACTCCTAGGCTCCCTAGGTCACCTCTGTGTCATTGCTGAGAGTCTCCACTTCAGAGGGTCCTGGTGACAAGGAGAGAGATCACAGTCTGCCTAACTCCGATTCCACCATGAGTCTGGGCCTCTGGGACACAAAGCCAACTATTAAGAGTCACAACAGAACTCTCCTGGTTTTCCCCCACTTTGGACTCTCTGGTCAGGGTCCCAGAACATTCTTTATCTATCAATTAATGCCATTTTATGTCTTCATACCTAGGGTCTTAACTCTACTCATCCCCTTATGTTCTCCTCCCCTTTCCACCAATCAGTTCACGACCCCCAACAATCACTTCCTGCCCATTACCACAATAAAGTGTGTGTGGGGTGGAAATCAGGAAAAACATAGGGTCAGCAAAGAAGAGTTTACTTCCTAGAAATCACTCCAGGACCTAAGAAAAATCACTGGGTAAGAGAATCCCCTGGGCCATTTCAGTGAATAATTTCCAAAAGTGTCAGATTTCAATTTTTTGAAGTTGCACACATGACTCTAATATAAATAGTGTATGAACATGTGTCACAAAATTTATTCAGCTCCTGTATTACTGAGGATGTCAGTAAAATGTTATAGGATTTTAAATAAAATCTTAAAAACATAGTATTTATATTCCACCAAGATATGGCCAAAGAAGGACACTTCCTGTGTTGGAGATGAACTGGTTCATATTTTAAAAAACAATAAAAGTAAGAGTTTTGAATTTATCTTGCCTTCTGACAAAAAATCATTTACATGACTTCATGAATGTGAAGAGACCAAAGAATTTCATCTAGATGTTAGATTGCCCCATTTTACACTTCCCATCTGATCTCCACTAACGAGGATCTAGTCTCCCTCTGCCCGTGTACCCCACAGAGTACCCTGCTCCCCCTTTAACATAAGGCTCCCTTCAGTCTTCCTTTCCTGGAGGCTCCATAGATCACATTAAACCACCAAGCAAGCCCATTGACCTGATCAACCAAAGCCCATCTTCCTGAGCTCCTCAGGCCCTGCCCTGCCAGAATCTCCTGTTTCTGAATGCTCATCCCCTTGTACGTGGGGTCTTCTTCCCCGGGGTCATGTTATTCATCTCCGTCTCCCTCTCTTCATAACCACTTCACAGACTCTCTACAGCATCACCTAAAACCAAGGAATCTTTGCATCATGGCCTCTGTTCTCCTGTTGTCTGTGATTCCCTTTTCCCTGTGACCCAGCAGCCTCCATCTCCCTGACCCATAGGTGTAGAAGCAGGCTCTAGTCTCCCTACCTTCAGGGGTGAAGGTGAGGAAGGGAGACTCCCTTAAAACTCCCCCTTCACGTTTCTTCTTCAGGGGCAGCTCCATGAGACAGGGGTGAGGCCGTTTGGCTCAGCCTGGTCTTCCACTGCCAACCACCACACCCAGTACCAGGCAGGGCCCAATAAATAGTTACTATTGCAGACATGCCCCTTGCCACTCAGGCCACATGACGCTGGGTTGGGATGGGTCCTGAATAGGATGAGAGTTCGCTGAGCACATGTTCCACTCTCTGCACTAAGCCAGAAAGCTGGGGTGTATCCACCAGGGAGAAAGCCCCCATGGGAAGGGGGGACATGGGCAGCCTCACCCTGTGTGTGACAGTCAAGGAAGCCAAGCAAATCTCTGTTTACTATGGTGGGAGGAAAAGAGAAAACACAATTTACAATTAAACCATTTGCATCTTCAAGAGGAAGTAGACCAAGAAAACTCAGGGTGCAGATATGTTTGTAAGAACCAATTTCACCTAATAATGAACAACAATGTCTATTGCATGATTTTTTCCCCAAAAATTAAACAACAAGGCTTATAAACAAACAGATATTTCCAAAGATAAACCCTTCTAAATACAAAATTCAAAAAAATATAGTTTTTCTTTCAGTTAAATTCATGGAATAATTTTAACTAATGACCTTAGACTTTCACTAATCAATTTAAGCATTTTGGTGCATTTAAAGTCTCGAAGTAACACAAGTACGTCGTACCACACTCACACATGGAGCTGAGCATACTGAGAGGTGGTTCTTTTTCATCTAAACAACTCACCAAACTAAACTAATTCATTAAGTCTAGTGAGTATAATTTCAGAATTTTTCTAATTATAAAAACGTATGCTTATTTTATTTTGGTAAATGAAACCCTGTTTTTGTTTTTGTTTTAATTTTCTTCCTTTTTTTTCTTTTGCAATGAAGTCCTTTTTTTTCTTTTGTGCAAAATCATGATGGATAGTGCTATATGTTCAGACGCAGCATATATTGTTCTCAGTTTTAATTAGCCCCCACAGCTCTCATTCTGAAGTATGGACTCTATTTTCCTCAAACCAACTCTTTGGTATGTGGATCCTCACAGCCACCACATCTCAATCTCCTGAGAAAAGACCGGCTCAGGGGATTCAAAGTTTTAAGTAAAATGCTCCAAAAACATCATTTGCCCCAGCTGCCTGTAGACCAGTGTTCTGTCCTTGCAGAAGCCATTTCTAGGCGTGAGTCACTGTGTTCAAAACGATGCAGATGATGGTGATGCTCAGGTGTGAGGGGAAATTGATACACTAAGAAGTTTCACCCAGTATAACCCATTAGGGATGCCTACGTGGACTCTTCCTATACCCTTCCATTGCCAGAGGGAGGGTCCCTCTCCCCTCAGTGCTGTGGAAAGTTCATAGGAAAGAGGACCCATGGTCATCTGGGGGTCACATGAGAGGAAAGAATGCGGCATCTTACACAGAAGGGGCCATGTGTCCATGGGGATCCATCACTGCTCTGGACTTAGCAGTAACCAAAGAGGAATTTGTGTAGAGACACCACCTCAGTCCCGACCCATGAACAGACAAGGGAACTGTGGACAGACTCACACTGAAGACTCAGAGTAGAACATATGGTCTCTCCTAAGGTTAAGGGAGGCCACATAAAGGGACACCTGTCCTTCCCCTAATGCAAGGAACAGTGGACAGAGCAGTGGGGAGGCAGGAGGTATCTCTGATGTGCTCTGTTCACCATTTCACACAATGCCATATCTGGGTGTAGACTCGAGGTTACACTCAGGACCCATTTCTAAGGGTTAACTGTTTATCTGAGCAGGGACCTGCCACCTGCCACTGCTCTGCCACTGCTCAGAACTCACAGCTGGGACCTTTCCACCCCCTGGCCACATACAGATACTCCTGTGCCCACCCCCTGACATCCTCAGGCAGAGGGACCTGAGGGGTCAGAGAGCTGAGGTCTCATTTGCATGGATGGGCCCTCCCCCTCTCAGAGAATGAAGAGGGGATTTGAGAGATTAGGGGAGACTCTGCTCAGCTGAGGGGCCACAGAGGGCAGGACTGGTGATGGTCTCCACCATGGCCTGGTCCCCTCTCCTCTTCACCCTCCTCATTCACTGCACAGGTGACTGGATGCAGGGACAGGGGAAGGGGCCCTGCATAGACATGTGGGGACCTGGTTCCTCCTCTTGTCCCTAGATCCCAGCATCACCCTCTCTGTGTCTCTTCCACTTGCAGGGTCCTGGGCCCAGTCTGTCTTGACTCAGCCACCCTCCTTGTCTGGTGCCCTGGGCCAGAGGGTCACCATCTCCTGCACTGGAAGCAGCTCCAACATTAGAGGTGGTTATGGTGTAAATTGGTACCATCAGCTCCCAGGAATGACACCGAAACTCCTTGTCGGTTATGATGGTAACAGACCCTCTGGGGTCCCAGATCGATTCTCTGGTACCAAGTCTGGCAGTTCAGCCTTCCTGACTATCACTGGGCTCCAGGCTGAGGATGAAGCTGATTATTATTGCCAGTCATTTGACAGTAACCTCACAGAACGACACAGTGCTCTGGGCCTGTGGGGAAGTGAGACAAAAATCTACTTCCCCACAGCAGTGGAGCTCCCATCACGGCCCTCTTCTTGGACAACTCAGCAGCTTTCCTGTTCATTTGGTATAAAATGGTGTCTGAGACCCACTTTAAGGAGATTTGCCTACAAAGTCTTTCCACATGTCTTAAATTTTGCTCCCAAAACCCATCTTTGGCAGCAAGAATTTAAGTGATTTTCTCAAATTGAGCAGAAATTCCTGGGTGCCAGTAACCGGTTGCACTTGGGACAGATTCAATGACAGATCAGAGAAGAAGCAAGGACACAGAATCCAGCAGTGTCTGAGTCAGGACTCATCAGGACTGTCCAATATGTGTTCTGGTATCAACAGCTCCTGAGAATGGACCCCCAATCATCATCTATTATGATGGTTAGACCCTCTGGGGACCTTGATCCATTCTCTGGCTCCATCTGACAGCTCTGGCTCCCAGACCATCACTGGCCTGAGGTCTGAAGTTGGTCTTCATTGCCCCTCTTGTGACAGCATGTCAGGGCTCATCCAAGTCCCAGGTTTGTGGAAATTGAGACCAGAACCTCTTTCTCATCTGCCGGGAGGGTCATCCCAGCACTGCTTAGCCACAGCCTGTGGCTTCTGTTTCTGCTGTTCCTGCTGCTACCATGGCTTCAGGTCCATGCAGGGTCACTGTCTGGGAATGAGGGTTCCTCTTTCCCTTCTATCTCCAAAGTCACTCACAAGAGCCCCATACCAGACAAATGATGTCAAAGGACACAGAAATGTCTTTTCCCCCATCAGGTTGGAACACAGTGTTTCTTTGCACTGGAGTTCATGGACTAGAGATGACACTTCCACAGTGCTCTTCTCATACCTGGAATCTGTAGAATCAGGTGTCCCCATCCTTGGTCATTTACCTATTCCTAGAAGTCTCCAGTGTTGTGCCATTTTCTCTTTAGACCCCATTAGCAATTCCTATTCTTTTTGCTTATTGGGAAATTTCTTCTGTCACTTTTGCACCAGTACTGGTGTATCTTAGGCCATATCATCCATTTGGATCTTTTGGAATGAATACCTGTTTATTTTCATCAGTGATAATATCTAACCAGCGATTTTTCTTGTTAAGTTGCATTGTCCAATATTTGCAGAATGATGTGAAGCAGTGATGGATTTAAGGTTACATTCACCTATTCCTGATCTTGGGGAAATATCCCCCCTCCTCACCCCATTATCTGATTTCCCGGCTGTGGGACTGACTCATACGTGTATGACATAGAGTGTGTTACCATGTTATAAATAGATTTGGTCTGTTTCTATTTTATGTGGTTTTTATTAGGACTTTACTTGCAATTTGGTCAAAGGATATTTGAAGATCTGTTGAGATAGTATAATTTTCATTAGTGATCTATTAATATGATGTCTTATATTAAAGGGTTTATTTATTAATTTGGACACAACTTGTATTCTTGGAAGAAATCACATATGGTCATGGTGTATCAATATATTAATCGGATATTGCCATCTCTGCTGATAACTTATTTAGAATATTTGCATCAATATTTCATTATATTGGCCTGTGATTTTCCTTTTTCACTAATTAATTTACCAGGTGTAGGTAGATGTGCACACTGGTTTGTGAATGTTGAACTACCCTTGCAGCCCAGGAATAAATCCCACTTGGTTGTGGTGAACAGTCCTTTTACTGTACTGTTGGATCTATTGGCTAGTATCTTGGTGAGAATTTTGGCATCCATGTTCATCAGGGAAATTGGTCTGTAATTCTCCTTTTTGATCGGTCTTTCTCTGGTCTTGGAGACATGGTAATGCTGTCCTCATAGAACGAGTTTGGAAATTTTCCTTCCATTTCTATTGTTTGAAACAGCTTCAAAAGAATACGTGTGGTGAGGAGCACTGAGTATTATATGAAACTAGTGAATGGTTAAACACTATATCAAAAACTAATGATTTATTATATGTTGGCTAATTGAACATAATAATAAAACATAAAATAAATAAAAGACTCAAACCAGAAAAAAAAAAGAGAATAAGTTATTAGTTCTTTTCCTCAAATGTTTGGTAGAATTCCCCTGGGAAGCCTTCTGGCTCTGGACTCATGCTTGTTGGGAGATTTTTGATTACAGTTTCAATTTCTTTGCTGGATATAGGTCTGTTCAAGTTTTCTATTTATTCCTGTTTAAGTTTTCACAGTGTATAAGTTTCCAGATATGTGTGCATTTCTTCCAGATTGCCTAATTTGTTGGCATATAGACGCTCATAATATGTTCTTAAAATTATTTGTATTTCCTTGGTGTTGGTCACAATCTCTCCTCTCTCATTGATTTTATTTATTTGGTTCCTCTCTCTCTCTTTTCTTTTTGATAAGTCTGGCTGGGGGTTTATTGATCTTATTCTTTCAAAGAACTAGCTTCTAATTTCATTGATCTGTTCTACTGTTCTGGTTTCTATTTCATCCACTTCTGCTATGATGTTTATTATATCTCTTCTCCAGCTTGGTTTAGGCTTTATTTGCTGTTCTTTCTCCAGCTCCTATATGTGTAATGTTAGCTTATGTATTTGAGATTTTTCTAATTTTTTGAGAGAAACTTGTATTGCTATATACATCTCTCTTAGGAGATACCTTTGCTGTATCCCAAAAGTTTTGAACTTTAGGTGTATTTTTGTTTTCATTAGTTCCCATGATTTTTTAAACTCTTCTTTAATTAACTGGTTGGCCCACTCATTCTTTAGTAGCATGCTCTTTAATCTCTAAGTGTTGGAGTTCCTTCCAATTTCCTCTTGTGATTGAGTTCAATTTTCAAAGCATTATGGTCTGAAAATATGCAGGGAATAATCCTAATCTTTTGGTATCCATTGAGACCTGATTTGTGACCTAGTATATGATCTATTCTGGAGAATGTTCCATGTGCACTTGAGAAGAATGTGGATTCTGTTGTTTTAGGATGGAATGCTCTGTGTCTATCTGTGAAGTTCATCTGGTCCAATGTGTCATTCAAAGCCCTTGTTTCCTTGCTGATCTTCTGTTTATATGATCTGTCCATTGCTGTGAGTGAGTTGTTGAAGTCCCCCACTATTATTGTATTATTGTCAATGTGTGTGTTTTTTTTAATTTACTTTGGTTATTACTTGGTTTATATACTTGGCTCTTCCCAAGTTAGGAGCTTAAATATTTATAATTTTTAGATATTCTTATTGGACAGACACATTAAGTATGATATAGTGTCCCTCTTCACCCTTTCTACAGGATTTGGCTTAAAATCTAATTTGTGTGATATGAGGATTTTCCCCAGCTTTCTTTTGATGTCCATTAGCATGATAAATGGTTCTCCACCTCCTCACATTCAAGCTGGAGGTGTCTTTAGGTCTAAAATGAGTTTCTTGTAGACAGCATATGGATAGGTCATGCTTTTTTATGCAATCTAATACCCTGTGTCTTTTGATTGGAGCATTACCCCCATTTACATTCCAAGTAACTTTTAAAAGATATGAATTTAGTGCCATGTATTACCTGTAAAGTCCCTGTTTCTGTAGATTGTCTCTGTTTCTTTCTGGTTTATGTTACTTTTGGGCTCTCACTTTGTTTACAGGATCACCCTTAATATTTCTTGCAGGTCTGGCTTAGTGGTCACATATTCTTTCAGTTTCTGTCTGTACTGGAAACTCTTTATCCCATCTTCCATTCTGAATTACAGCCTTGCTGGATAAAGTATTCTTGGCTACATGTTTTCTCATTTAGTACCCTGAATATATCATGTCAGCCTTTTCTGATCTGCAAGGTCTCTGTGGATATGTCTGCTGACACTCTAATGTTCTACCCTTGCAGCCAAAGAACCTCTTGTCTCCAACTGCTTTCAGGATTTTCTCTTTACCTTTAAAATTTGCATGTTTCACTACTATATGTCTGGGTGTTGATCTATTTTTATTGATTTTGAGAGGGGTCTTCTCTACCTCTTGGAATTGAATGCCTGTTTCCTTTCCCAGATTAGGGAATTTCTCAGCTATGAGTTCCTCAAATATACCTTCTGGCTTTCTCTCTCTCTCTCTTTCTTCTCCCTCAGGAACTCCAATAATTCTAATCTTGTTTCATTTTATGGCATTGTTGATTTCTCAAAGCCTCCCCTCATGGTACCTTGGTTGTTTTTCTCTCTTTTCCTCAACTTCTATCCTTTACATCAACTTGTCTTCTATGTCACTTACTTTCTCTTCTGTCTTATTTATCCTAGCTGTTAGAGCATCCAATTTAGACTGCATCTCAGTTAAAGCATTCTTAATTTTGGTCTGATTAGATTTCTTTTCTGCACTAAGAGATTCTCTAGTGTCTTTCATGCTTTTTTTAATGCTTTTATGCTTATTTAAAATTCCCAGCTGCTAATTTTATAATTGTTATCCTGAATCCCAGCTCTGAGATTTTACTATCTCCATATTGATTAGATCTGTGGCAGAGAGTATTACCTCTTATTATTTCTTTTGTTGTGAATTCTCACTTCTAGTCATTTTTGCCCAGAGAAGAATGGGTGAACAAGTGACCAAAATAATAAAAAAATCATGACCCAAGTGAAATACACACGACAAATCCAAAGAGGCCAGAAACCAGCCCCCCCAAAAAAGGAGGGATTATAAAGAGAGAATATAATTTCCCTGGTGGAGAAATCAGAGTGATCCACTTGGTCCTGGGTGTATTTTGGTTTGTTTCTTGGAAAACACTAAATTCCAAAGTTGTAAAGAAATAAAATATCTATATCTATATCTATATCTATATCTATAGAGAGAGATATATCACAGTGAAAAGAAGCCAAAATGAAGAATATATCTATAAAATGTAAATGTAAAAAATGAAAGTTAAAAAAAGAAATAAAAACGAAGTGTTGATTTAAAAAAGTAGTTGAAAAGAAAAAAAAAAGAAAAGGCAACTTTTAAACTGAAAGATAAATGAATCATGAGAAGAAAAACTTTAATTCTATATATTATTTTCCAATAGTGCTGGAGTTTTGCAGTCCTGTGTGTTCTTTAAACTTGGTGTTAGCCTGTTCTTCCAGCTGCTCTTTGGGGGAGGGGCCTGATGCGCTGACTCTCAAGTGTCTTTTCCCTTGGCAGAGTTGTACCACACTTTGCCAGGGGGCTGGGCTTAGAATGAGCTGCTACTGGTTGCTCAATGTGACTTTTGTTCCCTGCAGGCCTTCTGTGCCTCTCTGTAGGATGAAAACAAAAATGGCTGTGCCCTGATCTTAGCTCCTTAGCTGAGAGACTGTGGCCTCCTCTCTTCAGAAAACCCTCAGGGACAAGCTGTCCTCACTTTTGTGTCTTCCAAATTCTGCAGACTCCTTTCTTGCCCTTGCACCAATCCTCTTGGTAGAAGGCAGAGGGCTACTGTTTTCCTATCCTTTGCAGTGCCCCCACACTGCAAGCGGTTGCCTGGTTGTGCATGGTCCTGTGCCACCCCTTCAAGAGGAAGGTGGAGGGCTGCTCCTATTCTGTCCTTTGCAGGCCCCCACAAGATAGCTGTCACCAGATTGTGCTGTGGTTAGTGGTTAATGGCGAACTAAGGTGAGAGCCCCCTCCCAGGCTTGCTGACCCTGACTGGTTTCCCTACTCCAATGTGTGGGAACTCTGCTGGCTCAGGCACTCCTGTTCTTTCTGTGACCCAAAGGATCCTGAGACCACACTGTCTCACCTAGAATTCTGTCCCACTTCACCACCTGAGCACCTTTCAGACAGGGATGTCTCTCACTGGAGATTTCTAAAGGTTCGGATATTGCACTCTGGGGCTATATCTCTTTCTGGTAGCAGGCTTACAGAGCCCCCCCACCCACCGATTATCTTCTGATATATCCCCTCATAGTCACTTCTCCATACCTACTACCTTGCAAAAATGGCCACTTTTCTATTTGTAGAATTCCAGCAGTTCTTTTCTTACATTTCAGGTTGAATTCATAGGTGTTCAGAATAATTTGATAGTTATCTATTTTAATTCAGGGGACCAGATGAAATGAGTTCCCCTACTCTTCCATCATCTTGCCTCCCTCCTTGGGGACTCTTGAAGGAATCCACAAAGGATCACCTGCATATTTTAAGATATGACATTATCTTTCTTATGCTCCAGATTCTGGTTCCTAAGAATTCTCTGGATAGAAGATGCAGCACAGAAATTTTTTCTACAGTACCTAAAGTCCCAGGCTGTTGTGTTTGTTCACAAAAATACATCAGCACTATCTTCCTCTCTCTCCCTGTTAGACACCAGGGATACAGGAGACTGTGGTTCTAGCTGGGATGTGGGGGCAGAAAGGAGGGGACGGTATGCTCACCCCCAGCCCTGAGTTCCCTGAGACCTCAAGACACTGCAGCTGTAGGTCTTGTGCTTGCAGAGAAAAAAAAATGACAGATTTATTGTCACTCAACAAGATCTGAACTCCTGATTCAGTGAATTAATAGGTTTGCTCTCAAATGAGTACTTGCAGGCTAAATAGATCCTATTCCATTAAAAACCTTTGAGATGCTTACCTCTAAATCAGGATCCAGGACCATAGAAGTTTTCAAAGAGAATTACCATAGAGAAATACCTCAGGGTGTTTAAATGCCATATGAGGAACAAGGGACCTCTTAGCTTCACTTTTGGTCACAGAAACACACACACACACACACACACACACACACACACACACCTCTATCCTCTCTCTGAGTGACTAACATCCTGGATTCAAGTGTCAGGGCTTCTCTGTCCTTCCAGAAGACATGGTCAACCTGTGCTCACCCAGCAGTCCTCAGTGTCACAATCTCTAGAAGGCAGAATTTTCGTCAGCAGAAAACACTGGTGACATGTAGCGTGACTGGGGTCCTGTCACTGTGGCAGACAGGGTATGTCCTGAACGACTGTTCTCCTGGGAAAAGGCTGATGCTCAGGAATCCCAGGGTGGGTCTTTGTCCCTGTGGGCAGCTCAGCCTCCCACCACCTCTGGGCCCTAGTCAGTGCCTGAGGCTGATCACTGCATTGATACTGGGACAGGAGCCTCAGTGCTGCTCGCCTGGGTCTCAAGACCCATGGGGACAAGAGACGCTGTGCTCTTAGGGCTGGGATATCACTCCCTCAGTCACTCCATAATACCTCCGGCCAGGCTGCACTCTGATGGAAAGTCATCTCTTCCAACATAGGGCAACAGATCATGTGACCTCAGGGATGCTGTCCTTATCTCCACCTCCCCACCACTGAAATGTAGGACCTTTTTTTTTGAGGTACATTCTGTTTTTTTATAATAATATTTTTTTATTATATCATGTTAGTCACCATACAGTACATCCTTGGTTTTTGACGTAAAGTTCCATGATTCATTAGTTGCGTATAACACCCAGTGCTCCATGCAGTACGTGCCCTCCTTAATACCCATCACCAGCCTATTCCATTCCCCCACCTCCCTCCCCTCGGAAATGTAGGACCTTTGACAGAAATTTGTGATCTAGTTGGTCCTAGAGAGTAAGAATTCATTCCTCTAGTCATGGATTGATGAATGAATAACTGTTCTATCCTGAATAAGCTAGACACAAGTTGCAGGGACTATAGGTGTGTCCATCTCTGAGCATGGTCTGACCCCAAATCCTTTTGTCCTGGAAGCTCTGTCTGTGTTTGGCAGTTTTGTCAGTAGTATAGCTTTGAGGTCATAGGAACAGTCCCCTTGAGGGGTTTCACTGGGCACCACGTTGTCCTTTCCTACCTGGAAGACCAGACACCCAGTTCAAACAAGTGATTTTAGAAAAAAGTATATAAACCCTTCTTCTACTAAGAGCAGAAGGCATTCCTGTTCCACTGTTTTCCATCCATGTTTTTAACCACTATTCCGACCTGTGTTCTCTCTGCAAGAAGCACATATCTGGAGAAAGGACACTACTGATTGTACCTGCATCTTCACAATGACATTGTTAGAGTATAAATCAATCTTACTGAAAGGAATTTTGTATAAATAACACACATTCATTTTAAGTACACGGTTGGCTAAGTGGTGACTAAAATATAAACTCCCACTAGGTCCCTGTCAGAGCATCTGTAGCCTTCATTACTTTCTTCCTAGAATTTCCAGCATGTTTGCCGCTTGTACTCTGAGGTCAGTGCCACACACAGCCTCATGTGGCAGGGCTCCTTCGGACTTGTGTCTGTGTGCTGGGAAAATAGATCCTGGGAGGGAATCAATGCCCACAGTGTGTAGTGAACTATTGTTCTGAGCAGGTGGGAAGAGTGAGGAGGGACAGATGACAAAGACTTTCAGTGTGTAGCACTTCAAGAAATGCACATGAGGGCTTCTAACTACAACAAGGGGTGAGGAGCTCCCCATCTCCTCAGTACTGTGGGAACCTCAGAGGAAGGTAAGACTGGAAACCAGGGAGATGGAAGATAGGAAGAAAGTCCCTGAATCCTGCAAAAAAGTAGGCAAGTGTCCATTGGGACCTGTCAGTGCTCTGGGTTTGATCCTGATACAAGAAGAATTTCTATAAGAGACACACCATCTCAACCAAGGGGTGCATGGGTAGACTCACGCTGGGGACACTTAGTAGAGCATAAATTGAGCTCTGAACTAATGGGAGGCAGCAGATAGGGACACATGGCCTGACCTAATGCAAGGAAGAGTGGACAAAGCAGTGGGGAGGCAGATGTGTCTGATGGGCTCTGGTCACCATGTCTGGACACTAGGGGGCACCTATGGCCTGTATCTGAGTGTCAGTGGTGCTCAGATCCCATCCCTTCTCACACCCAACTTCCTTAGATAGAAGAACCTGGCCCAGGGCCAATGAAGGGTCAGAGAGCTGGGGTCTCATTTGCATGGATAAGCCCTCCCTCTCTCAGAGGATGAAGGGGGATTTGAGAGATTAGGGGAGGCTCTGCTCAGCTGTGGGGCCACAGAAGTCAGGATAGGTGATGACCTCCACCATGGCCTGGTCCCCTCTCATCCTCACCCTCCTCATTCACTGCACAGATGACTGGATGTGGTGGCAGGGAAAGGGACCCTGGGAGGACACAGGGCCCAGCTTCCTCCTGTTGCTTCAAGACCCTAGCATCACCCTCTCTGTGCTTTTCCCACTTGCAGGGTCCTGGGCCCAGTCTGTGCTGACTCAGCCACCTCCATGTCTGGGTACCTGGTCCTGAGGGTTTCCATCTCCTGCACTAGAAGCAGCTTCAACATTGGGCATGGTTATTTGAGTTGGATTTAACAGCTACCAGAAACAGCCCCTAAAATTGTCATCTATAGTACTAGCAGTTGACACTCAGGAGTTCCCGATAGGTTGTCTAGCTCCAGGTCTTGCAATTCTTCCACCCTCACCATCACTGGGCTCCAGGCTGAGGACAAAGTTGATTATTACTGTGCAACATGGGACAATAGGCTCAGTGCTCACACAGTGCTCCAGGTCTGTGGGGAAGTGAGGCAAAAACCTGTTCTTCCCCCATCAATAGAGGTCCCTTGCAGCTTCCACTCCAAATCAGCTGTTTACTTTGTTTGTTCTAAACTATAGTCTGAGACCAATCTCAGCGAACTTTGACTATAAAACCATTCACATTCTCTTATTTCAGCCCCCCAAGTCTGTCTTTTGAAGGAATGCATTTTGGGATTTTCTGATATTAATTAAGGAGACAATCCTGGGTGCCAGGAGCAGACTGCCGGGGACAGAGTCTATGATAGGTCAGGACAGAAACAGAGACAGAGTTCAGCCGTTTCTGACTAAGAATATAACACAGTCTAGATAATATGTATCCACACTAATTACTGAACACCTAATATGTGCCACATGTTACTCTAGGGATATGGGACACAGATGGACATGATAGGAAGTGTCCCCATGCTCAGGGAACTGACAGTGTCTGGGGGAAGATAGAGGACACAATGTAAACATGTTGTAAAGGAAAGTTGTGTCCCAGGAGCATGAAAAGGAGTGAGGTTTTGGGGTGGTGCTGCAGCAATGGAGGGGTTAACAGGGAACCCCAGAATCTGATGTCTGGTAAAAACATTCTCATTCTGTACTGATAATGAAGGAGGAGAAGGGCATGAAGGTGTGACCTGGCAGGGGCTGTGGACTGTGCCCCAGCCAGACTAGGAGTTCTGTACATAGGGTGGAGGGCAGAGGTATATCAATGTCCTCATGACTTGGTGGAAGCTGGGACTGAGGAGGGGGATGGAAATGAAGGGAAAGAGGTGGGGGGGGGCTTGGGAATTGTGTTAGAAGGAGGATCCATCAGCTGGGAGAGTGTGAGGACCCATCTCTGATGCAGGATGACTTCTACCTTATATTTCCAGAAAATAGGATCAGCCCCTAACCTAGCGGCCTTTTCATCAGGAGTCCTAAGAATTCACATCTCTGCATACTCTTGTCTGACACTTGATGAAACTTCACCTCGGCCTGTTGCTAGGGAGAGAGTATTTCCTGTACTATTCAAGGTCTTTCTAGCTGGAATAAGAATCAAATTGACATTTGTCAGATTAAGAGGAGAAAATAAAATTTAGGAGCCTACATAAGGGGAATCTACACAGACATTGAGAATTCCAAAGACAGGCAACATGAGTCTTATTTGAGTGAAGGATACAGTAGGGGTCCCAGGATTAACTAGGAGAAAGAACATAAACAGGAAGATGAGAGGAAATGTTTGGAAAACAAAGGTTGCCCTGCTAAACAGATAAGTGTCTTAGGGGAAGAGGAACCCTTGTTAATGGCCCACTTCCAGGTACAAGCAGGCAGTTTTGGGGGAGGTATAGAGCTTTTCCTAAATCTGCTGAGTTTCAATTATTTTTAACTTAAAATAATTTTCATGCCAATGTGGCCATTCTTGGGGCAGCCTATCCTTGGCCAGTTCCTTCCCTCCTCTGAAACTTCTCAAAGTTACACATGTCAAAATTGGGCTGGTAGATGGTTCAGTTTTGTTTAAACCCTCCTGACAATAGGCTAGTTTAGTAAACTCACTTGTGTATGGGGGGTGGTACAGGTGTGTTCCCAAAGTAAAGCCTATGGTTCAAGAAATCAGGTATTAAACAAGAGGCATTTCTATGGAAACAAATAAAAATAATGGTTAATGATTGGATCAAATTATAAAGCAGTTCCTGAATTCTGAGACTAGCCAGTGGAGAAGATTTCTAGATATCAAGTTCAAATCATCTTCAGATAGAGTGGCAGAAGACTGTGATAATCTGACAGACTTCCCTGGTTTGTAGTTCAAATGTGTCTGGTGATCCCTGAGTGATCCACAGAGCAACAGGCATGAATACCATCTCTATGTGAGCAGCTCTGGTGATTTTTCTAAAGTTTACCTCAGGCTGTTCGTATTTACTTTTCAGGACTTCAGGAAAAAGTCCAGTTTGAGTCTAACTCAGAAAGGTGGGAGAAAAGTCAACATGCTAGTTTGGAGACCAGACTTTTTAGAAGCTAGAGAAAATTAGGATCTAGTCCAGGTTATAAAGCACAGGATTGGAATCAGACATTTACTCAGGTGTGTTATCGAGACATCATATTTTTCCCCTCTACAATCATCCACGCTTCTACTAAATATTCCAAATTAATTTGTCTGCAAAATAAGTCTAGTTTCAAAAATAACTTGGTCTGATTATTTACATAAGTGCAGCAAGAATAGTAGTTGATCACATAGGCTCTTTAAAATATGGCTTGGTGGAACTTTTATAAGAAACCTCTAGATTGAGCATTTAACAACCCCTTCAGGACAGAAGCCGAGCCAACACTTGTGCCAAATACTTGCCATTAGACTTTTCCTGCAATACCTGTAGACTTGGGTAAATTCCTCTCTTCTTGAGGTACCCCAAATATCCCAAGGTTCCGGACATTTCCTGCCAGGAAGTGACTTTCTTGACTCACTTATTAGAGCTGTTGAAAACTATGGAAGCAAGTAACAGGCTGGTATTTCCAAAAGGCTGCATTAGTTCTCTAAAGTCAGTGTTAGTTCCATAATGCTGCCTGGTCATATCTGAGATTGTGCATCTGCATATCTCTTTCAAATGACGTTCTAGTCAAAATACTGATAATATAGCCAATGTTTCTAATTATATGCTGTTACAAGGAAAACAGACTCTTACTGTACTTATGCTAATAAATATATCACCATAAAAATACAAGAACACTCACTGACTGAGTTGTGGGGGGATCAGTTATGGAGAAAAGATAAACAACTTAATTTGTTCACAAAGGTGTATTTCATCAAGTTGTTATAGATGAGTTAGCAAAAGAGAAGTTTCCTTAAATATGAAGAAAGAATATATTTCGAAAAGTCAGCAATTTTCAAACAAAAAGTCAACGATTATAACCACCCCTCCACCTCTGTACACTGCTTCATGTTATTCGTTTTGTTCTTGTTGAATCCACTTTTTCTGTCAGTTCTGAACATGTTTACTTTAGTTTGACTATCTTAAAGGTATCAGAAACAGGTTTGTCAGAAGTTCTCCTCATGAGTATCCTTGAAGTTAAAACACATTTGCAGTAGCATCAGATTAAGATGGTAACTGTATGTGGCGAGACATGAGCGTGGCCATGGCTAAAGATGGGATTAGAGTTCTTTACGATGCCATTGACGAGGAAATGCGGTTATTCCTGTGACACACGACACAAACATATACCAAAGGCAAATACACTAAGTTACATAGTTGTAAGCAAGATGTAGAGTTGTTTTTAATATTAAAAATCAAGTTTTTGGGAACATCTGTGTGGGGCAGTTGGTTAAGTGTCTGACTCTTGGTTTTGGATCAGCTTGGATCTCGTGGTCATGAGATTGAGCCCCTCTTTGGGCTCCATGTTCAGGGCAGATTCTGATTGAGATTCTCTCTCCCTCTCCCTCTGCCACTCCCATTCCCACTCATGCTCTTTCTCTCTCTCTGTCCTCTCTCTCCCTCAAATAAATGAATAAATCTTTAAAATGTCAAGTTTTTAAAATTAATCAAGGTCCTTATAAACATAGGAAATATTTTGGCAAAACAGAATGCTTGTGTTCTAGGCTGATAACTTTAAAAGTGAATAAAATAAAAGTGATAACTTTTAAAATGCAGAACAATAGTTGAAGAAAAGTTTATTCTTTTAACAAATAGAGAACAGAATTTTAACTTTGCATTCACATATTTTGATATTAAAACTCATTTACTTATATTTATCATAATTTTAACCAGTATTGATCACACAAAATTTTCCTTTCCAGATTCCTTTTCCAAAAATGTACTGCAACATTTATATTTCTTTTCCCTCAACAAAATATGTATTCACATTCCTCATATTTTTTTGTCCCCCAAAATCCAGATATCTTACTTTCCTGGCACCCAGAATTGTGTTCATCATTTCTAGCAGTCTAATTTATATTTATTAGAATTCTTAACTCTTAGAAACGTTATTTTCTGGTGAAAACTGAGTAGTAAGCAATTATGAACTGTTTGTTATGCCAGTATTCTTTGGATTAGCAAACTGATGAATGCATTTCACAGTTTTTAGAAACGTAACACCATATTTCAATAAAGCACAAACCAGGTTTACTAAAAAACCTGTATTTATTATTATAGTTTTTCTGTAATAAGACAAAAGTATGGTTAGTATTTAATATTTTTTTAAAACTTATTTGACTTAGCAAAAAATAAAGAAAGAAATAGTTAGGAAGACTCCACACTCTATAGTAATCAACAGATTAAATCTAATCTCTATCAAACCCCCAAATGTCTTTTTTGCACAAAGATGATCTTACAATTTAGTGGAATTACAGGGACTGAGAACACGCAAACACACCTGAAGAACAAACTTGTAGGCCTCACAGTTCCAGACTTCAAAACTCACTAAAACTTACTTACAAAGCTACAGTAATCCAGAGTGTGGTCCTGGCCTATGGATGGACATACGGATAAATTAAACATATTTGAGCATCCAGAAATAAATCTCTCATCTATGGTCAATTAATTTTCAAAAGGGTGCTAAGAGAATTTAATGTGGAAAAGCTGGTCTCTCCAAAAGATAGTCCTGGAGCAACTAGATACCCACACACAAAAGAATGAAATCAGACCCTCCCCAAATACTATATACGAAAAAAGAATGGAAAATAGATCAAAGATCTAAATTTAAGAGCCACAACTATAAAAGTCACAGAAGAAAACATAGAAGTAAATCTCCATGATTTTGGATGTGACAATGGATTCTTTACATATCACATCAAAAGCACCAGCAAAAAGGGGGGGGGTTATCAATTTGAATTCTCCAAATTTAGTATTTTTGTACACTATCAAGAAAGACAAAATACAACACATATAATTGGAGGAAACATTTGTAATTCATATTATTTGTTATCAGTCAAGTATCCAGTATGCTTTAGTAACTCCCACAACTCAATAACAGAAAGATATCCTAGTTAAAAAATTGTAAAATGACTTGTATAGACATTTCACCAAAGATTTACAGTAGTCAAGAAGCACAAGGAAAGATGCTCAACACCAGTAGCCATTGACATGCAAATCAAAACCACAGTGAGATGCACTTAATACCCGCTAGGAATGCACTAACAGCAACAGTAACAACAACAACAACATGAAAAATAAGAAGTTTTCACAAACATGTAGAGAAGGTGGAGCTCTCATCAATGCTGGTGGGGATAGGAAATGGTGCAGATGATGCTAGAAACAGGTTGGTGAGTCCTCAATAAGGTAAACACAGAATTTCTCTATGATTCAGCAACTCCACTTCTATGTAGGTGCCCCAAAGAACTGAAAACAGGTACTCAAAACAAAACCCAAGTTTGTCCACAAATGTCCACAGCAACAGTATGCAGTGTTTCATCAGTAAGGATGATTGAACTGCAGGTTTTTGGAGCTGTTTGTTACTTTGTTGTAGAAGTTCCCTTTTAGAAATACTCTTACTTCCCTGAGCGAGAGGAGCCGGCAGAGACAAGACTAGTAAATGTAACATGGTGTACCAGATGGGATCCCTGAATAGGAATGTGTAAATGGGTAAATCTAAGGAAATTGTAATAGACTATGGCCTTTCATTACAAACGCATCAATATGAGTTTGTGAATTGTAACAAACATGCCATACTAAAGATGTTAACAATAGGGGTAAGTGCAGAACATTGATAACATAGAATTCTCTGTACTATTTTCACAATTTTTCTGTAAATATAAAACTGTCTAAAATAAGGTTTATTTAAAAACTTAATTCTGTTTATATTTTATTAATAATTCCATATCTGAACTTTCTGGAGGCATTGTCTTCCGCTTATATACATTTAATGCATTCATTATAATGGTTTTGGCCTTGCCATACACTATAAAACACAAAGAAATTGAAAAAAATGTGAAAGCATCTATGATATGCTTCAAAATTTAAGTGGTACAGCTCTGTTTCCAATTTGTAAGTTTTTATTCAGGCACTGATTTCCCTTTGGCCTTGCTAATTTCTTTAAAGGCTTGATTTAACTCAATTAAATTCTCTCTCTTCTAGCCTTAAGATTCTTTTTTTTTTAGTTTGCATTTACTATGATGATGATGATGATGATGTTATGTTAGTCACCATACAGTACATCATTAGCTTTTGATGTAGTGTTCCATGATTCATTGTTTGCATATCACATCCAATGCCCCATGCAATATGTGCCCTTCTTAATACCTTCACTGGGCTAGCCCATCCCCCCACCGCTATCCTCTCTAAATGTTGTGAAATCATCCTTTCTGATGGCTGAGTAATATTCCATTGTATATATGGGCCACATCTTCTTTATCCATTTTTCTGTTGAAGGGCATATTGGCTCCTTCCACAGTTTAGCTACTGTGGACATTACTGCTATGAACATTGGGGTGCATATGGCCCTTCTTTTCACCACACTGTATCTTTGGGGTAAATAGTGCAATCGCTGAGTCATAGGGTGGCTCTATTTTTAATATTTTTAAAAGATTTTACTTATTTATTTGACAAAGACAGCCAGCGAGAGAGGGAACACAAGCAGGGGGAGTGGGAGAGGAAGAAGCAGGCTCCTAGCGGAGGAGCCTGATGTGGGGCTCGATCCCAGAACGCTGGAATCATGCCCTGAGCTGAAGGCAGATGCTTAACGACTGCGCCACCCAGGCACCTCACTGTTTTTAATTTTTTGAGGAACCTCCACACTGTTTTCCAAAGTGGCTGTACAAACTTGTATTCCCACCAGAAGTGTAAGAGGGATCCACTTTCTCCCCATCCTCTCCAAAATTTGTTGTTTCTTGCCTTGTCAATTTTTGCCATTCTAACTGGCATAAGGTGGTATCTCAATGTGGTTGTGTTTTTTTTTTTAATGATTTTTTTATTATATTATGTTAGTCACCATACAGTACATCCCGGTTTCCGATGTAAGGCTCGATGATTCATTAGTTGTGTATAACACCCAGTGCACCATGCAATACGTGCCCTCCTTACCACCCATCACCGGTCTATCCCATTCCCCCACCCCCCTCCCCTCTGAAGTCCTCAGTTTGTTTCTCATAGTCCATAGTCTCTCATGTTTCATTCCCCCTTCTGATTACCCCCCCTTTCTTTATCCCTTTCTTCCCCTACCGATCATCCTAGTTCTTATGTTCCATAGATGAGAGAAATCATATGATAGTTGTCTTTCTCTGCTTGACTTATTTCACTTAGCATTATCTCCTCCAGTGCCGTCCATTTTGCAGCAAATGTTGAGAATTCGTTCTTTCTGATAGCTGAGTAATATTCCATTGTATATATGGACCACAACTTCTTAATCCAGTCATCTGTTGAAGGACATCTCGGCTCCTTCCACGATTTAGCTATTATGGACATTGCTGCTATGAACATTGGGGTGCATATGGCCCTTCTCTTCACTACGTCTATATCTTTGGGGTAAACACCCAGTAGTGCAATGGCTGGATCATAGGGTAGCTCAATTTTTAACTTTTTAAGGGACCTCCACACTGTTTTCCAGAGTGGCTGTACCAACTTGCATTCCCACCAACAATGTAGGAGGGATCCCCTTTCTCCACATTGTCTCCAGCAATTGTTGTTTTTGGCTTGTCAATTTTTGCCATTCTAACTGGCATAAAGTGGTATCTCAATGTGGTTTTTGATTTGAATTTCCCTGATGGCCAATGATGTTGAACACTTTTTCATGTGTCTGTTAGCCATTTGTATGTCTTCATTGGAAAAGTGTCTGCTTGTATCTTCTGCCCATTTTTTTATTTGATTATTTGTGTTTTTGGTGGTGAGTTTGAGAAGTTCTTTAGAGATCTTGGATACTAGCCCTTTATCTGAAGTGTCATTTGCAAATATCTTCTCCCATTCCATGGGCTGCCTCTTTTGTTTTGTTGACCGTTTCCTTTGCTGTGCGGAAGCTTGTTATCTTGATGAAGTCCCAAAAGTTCATTTTTTCTTTTGTTTCCCTTGCCTTTGGAGACATGTCATGAAAGAGGTTGCTGTGGCTGATGCCGAAGATGTTAATGCTATGCTCTCCTCTAGGATTTTGATGGATTCCTGTCTCACATTGAAGTCTTTCATCCATTTGGAGTTTATCTTTGTGTATGGTGTGAGAGAGTGGTCAAGTTTGTTCTTCAGTTTATAGCTGTCCAATTTGCCCAGCACCATTTATTGAAAAGACTTATTTTTTCCATTGGATGTTTTTCCTGCTTTGTCAAAGATTAGTTGACCATAGAGTTGAGGGTCCATTTCTGGAATCTTAAGATTCTAAAGCCTGAGTGAGACCTAATCACTGAAAAGATAACTTCATTACATCAAATAAATACTTTGCTCAAAATCCTAATACTTTGGATTCTTCATCAGAACTCAACTTATCTTCATGAATCTCCCTATTAATCTACTTAATGGAGGGCTCTGCACACCACAGTAAGGATCTGGAAGTGGAGAGAAAAGAAACGGCCCATCTCAAACTTCCAGGAGATCAAGCAGACATCCAAACAATGTCCATGTACTGATGTCCATCAAAGGACGTACTCTGATGTGGAGCAGTTCCCCAAATGCAGACATACTTCTTGTTTGGGGGATAGGAGTCAGGAGAGTTGGGTGAAGCAAATGACTCTAGTGCTGGTTGGAATTCACATGTCACCTTCGTTGCAGGAGGTCTTGGTTCCAGTATTTTATTCATATTGGGTCTTTGGGGCCCCAATCAATTATTTCCACTGCAAGTGCTGTTATTATCCCTAAGAGGACCAAGTACTGTTGCTCCAGGGCCCTTCTGGCACTTCGTGAGTGACCAGTCTGCTGGGAGGAGGTGGAGGCTTAGTGCTTATTGCCCAGGGTGCAGCATCACTGTGTAACCATAGCTGGCCACAAGGCTGCCTCCCTATGGGGCCAGGTCTGGTGCAGACGCTTGCCAACTGAGTCCCTGGGTGGGTTCCCTCCCTGCCCAAGCCACCACCCCTTACACTCACTCCAAGCCAGAACTCCCCAATCCAGCAGTCCCTGGTACCACAACATTCCTGGCCCTGAGGTCAACCCCCCTGCCACGCCCCAAGTGAAGGACCATGGCCCTGTAGGACCTGCTTCTCTGAAGAAGTCACATGTTGAATTTTGTCCTGTGGCCTCAAGTTAGTCTGTTTGTCTTTTATTCTAGTAATGAGAATGTTGTGAAAAGTGGGTTATCTTCACACATATATAAAGCATTTTCTCTTCCTTTTGGCATACCCATACCAACTTTAGGGAGCTGATAGAGCCCCATGGAGATGTTGGCCTAATACCTTGCTTACAGTGTTTTCTGCAGCCTTACCAGGTGAGTAAAGAAGATCACTTCCTGGCAGGAACCTTAGGATAGAACGGGACCTTAGAAAAGAGGAATTCACCAAATCTATAGGTATGGCAGGCAAAGTCTGGCAAATATTAGTGCATGTTTTGGCTTGGTTTCTGGTCTTAAGGCTATTAGGAATTCAATCTAGAAATTTCTTAAGAAAATTTCCAGCAAAGCAGATTTACCTGAACATATTTGGCCAATCACTATTCCTGTTGTGCTTATGTAAATAATGAGGCCAAGCTGTTAAGGCTAGACTTATATTTCAAACACATGTTAATTTGGCTATCTTTGGGGAAAATGAGGATGGTTACATAGAGGAAAAAAAAAGTTTCAATAACAAACCCGAGTGAATGTTAGATTCTAATAAGGTTTATTATAACCTGGACTAGATCCTGATTTTTTTTTCTAGCGTCTGACAGCAATCCTCCAAACTAATGTTTTTTGCTTTTTGTTTTAATGTTTTTTTTTTTTTGGTCCCACCTTTCTGAGATGAATTCATTTGAGAACTAAAATGGCCCTTTTTTCCTGAAGCCCTGTAAACTAAATATGAACAGCTTGAAGTAAACTTCAGAGAAATCAGAACAGCTCATGCATTGACAGTCTTCATGCCTGTTGCTCTGTGGGCCCTTCAGAGATCCCCAGACACATTTGAACTAGAAACCAGGAAAATCTGTCAGATTGTCACAGTCTGCTGTCACCCTATCTAAAGATGCTTCAAGATTGACATCTAGACGTCTTCTCCACTGACTATCCTCAGAACTCAAAAACTGATTATATTTGATCTAATATTTAACCACTGTTTTCCTTTTGTTTCCTTAAAACACCTCTTGTTTAATACCTGATTCCTTGAACCAAAGGCTTAACATTGAAAACGTGTCTATATCACTACTCCCTGAAATGAGTTTAACTGAATGACCTACTGTCAGACTAAGACTGGTTCAAAGAGAGGAAACAATTTATCAGCTCAACTTTTGTGTTGTTGTTTTACTCTAAGCCTAATATGAGGCTTGACCTCATGACCCCAAATCAAGAGTCCCGTGCTCTACCACTGAGACAGCCAGGTGCCCCTCAACTCAATTATTAATGTATGAAAACTTGAGAGGAGTTTCAGAAGAAAGGACTGGAGAGGCCCAGGGTAGGCTGCCCTGGGATGAGCCACTTTGGCATAAAGATTATTTTAAGTTAAAATTAATCAAAACTCAGCAGATGCAGGAAAAGCTGTCTGTCTCCCCCTCAACTGCTTAAATTTACATTCTGCAGCCTGTTCCAGAAACAGTGCTATTAACACACTCCCCTTTACCTAAGGCAACTCTCTGCATCTGAAGGCAACCTTGTTTTTTCCAAACACCTCCTCCTACCTTCTCGCTAATGAGCTTTCTCCCCTTTGTGTCCTCAGACCATCCCCCTCTCCTTAGCTCATAGAAGTTTCCGTGGCTTCAGTGTCTTTGGAATCTCATATCTGTGTGTACATGTATCTATTAAATGTGATTTTCTCCTGCCAATCTGTCTCATGCCCATTTGATTCTAAGTCCAGCTGGAAGGACCATAGGGCAGAGGAAGATCTTCCTCCCCAACGACAATTTCCCACCTGAAGGGAAGTAACCATACACAAAATTCATGGAATAAATGAACATTTTAGGACAAAAATGAGGCAGTTCCAACATTTACAATAAAGTTGGGGTCATTCGCAGTAAGAAATACTATAGTACACATGCCCATCACAGCTGATTTAGCAAACAACTCTACGTGTGTGTGTGTGTGTGTGTGTGTGTGTGTGTGTGTGTGTGTGTATGAGAGAAAGAGAGAGAGAGAGAGAGAAGTAGAAAACGGTACACATTTCTGAATGTTTTCCTTGAGAAGGTGGGAGCTGGGGACAGTCAGAGGAAGCTGTGCAGGTCGCCAGGCCTCTCCCAAGACACCTCCTCAGAACTGCCCATCACGAGAAGTTTTTCCGGTCTAAAACAAAGTCACATTACCGTCTGACATGAAGGTCCCCACAGGCCAGGATGGTGTGGAGCCCCCACTCCCTGTCACTCAGTCCTGACTCAGTCACTCAAAGTCTCTTGGGAGTCTCAGTGGGAGCCACCTTCCTCACTGCCTTTATGCCTCAGTCCACTGCTCCCTTTTTGAACTGATAGCTGTAAATATAATCAATTCACCTTTTTAGTTACTCTCTAAATTGGAGAATCTTTTGAAAATGTGGGTAAAAGGGCTTTATAATTAAAAACATCAGCTGTTATTCAAGGTGGGAAAAAAAAAACTTATGTGCTTCAAGGTCTAAGATACATCACCACTGGACATTGAATATTATTGTCTGAGGCTGACAGAGGCTGATTATAGAGCCCTGGAAGGTAGGAGCAAAGGAAGCCTTATTCCCACTTTCAGATACTTCTGTTAAATTTATTTCCTGGCTTTTAGTATTAATAGGAGAAACCTGTATTCTTTGAATTTAGAGATTAGGACTGAGTGCTCCCTGCAAATCTTGTAGGGTAAGGGGAAATATAATAGGCAGATAAGGCTGGATTTTAATAAGGAGAATTTACATTGAATGGGAGCATTCATTTTTGTCCTAAGCTTAATTTCTGCATTCCCCCCCCCCTTTTTTTTTATTTTTCAGGGAGTTGCTAAGGCTAGCCATTATACTAATAAAAAAATTGAGAGTTCTGTAAAATGCATTTTGGCTTTTAAATATAACCAAGTTAAAGGCTCCATCAGCTGGCCATTCAGGAGTAGGATCTATCAATAGTGACTCAAAACAATAACACTTTTAATGGCTTAACTAAAGATAGAAGAGGCGGCCAGAAAGGGCAGAGGTGATGCAGCCTCCACGAACCAAAACTTTACTCCAAAATTAGTCTGTGGAAGCAAAAGCCTCTGTTGCACAAAGGGTAAGTGTGGTGTAGTGAAAGTGGTGTCTCCAGTCTCCAAAATCATGAGACTACTCCAGATGCAGAACCACTACTCTGTGACAGTAGGTAGGCAATATAGGAATGGATCTATCTAGCAGAAACAAGCAATGAAAGTTGAGATGGTGAAAGGTTCCCATGGGCTGCAAACTCTTATGACAAACTCTCCTGAGTGCCGGCACAGCAGAGAGAGAGATTCCTAGTCTCTTTTATTGGACACCAACATTCATCCCAGTACGTACACCTTCAAGATGTAGAGAACAGAAAGCCCATTCTCACTGGTCACAAAGCCAAGCAGAAAGAAAAATCATCATCTTTTCTTTTTTCCTGGCTTAGCCTTAAGTCTCTTGCAGCCACTAATACCTAAGAGGGATACCATAGGGTTGGGTACTATGTGGTGATTTACAATGTACCTCATTGCACTGAAGTCTTCTTGAGGTTGGCTAATGGCCAAGTATCAATCTAACCTCTTCCCTGGCCAATTTAGCCTGTGGATTGAGTCTTCTAGAGGTGAGAATTATAACGGCGTTTAAGTGCTTAACCTGTGCCACCAATTTTTCACTTTGACTTCCAAGATGTCTCTTAGCAACAGCCTGTAACCTGAATGAGAGGTTATCCAAACAGATCCTGTTTGGGTGAGAACTGTGGACTAACCAATTCATGGGGCTGACTCCAACAGAAGGCTTCTAGGACCTTTGTCTACCGTCTGCCCCATGGTAATTCATTTCTAGGACAACACTACTAAAGACACAAAGGAAAACAAAGGCCAGCTCTGGAGGAAATGGATCTATAGCCAAAATTACTGTATTACTTTTTTATCAAGAGTTGCTAAGGCCAAGGAACTAGGCCATAATATTTTCTCCTGTTACTCTATATTTAGAGAGAGAGAGAAAGGCCTCTCAGAACCCTTGCTCCATTGGACACCACAGACCGAGATTCTTGGGGGCTAACATGGTAAGAAATCTTACTTTTTGCGGACTGTATGTCAGATGTCCCAGGATCTCAGCTGCTTCATCTGATTCAAGCTGTGTCGAACCAAGTACAAGTGGCCTGGTCACTTGCCATCTGTCAGGGAGGAAGAATTTCCTTGTCCCTTCAAGGTCCTATGTGCTGGACTAAGAATCAAACTGACATGAGACAGATTAACAGGACATTGTCAAATTTAGTTTCATGCTGATGGGGAAACCACACACACTTGAAATTCCAAAGACAGTCATCCAACAGGAAGCTTATCTGACATCCTGAACAAAGAACAGGGAAAGGGATCTGGGGATCCAAAGGGGAGGAAGACCATCAGTAGGAAGGTGTTTTCCATACATTTACATACATTTCTGGAACGGAAATGTATGGAAAGTAAACGTTTCCCTGTTACATAGATAAGTTTCTTAGGTAATGAGAATTATCTGCTAATAGTTCTGTTCTTGATACAGGCAGACAATGGAGGGGGCTATAAAAAGATTTTGCTGGATTGGTTGAGTTGTGAACACTTTTAACTCAAAATAATGTTCATGGCAAAGATGCCCATCTTGAGGTGGCCTGCCTTGGCCTTGCATCATCAACTTGACTCTGGGGATCGTTTCATGTGTCTGTACACATCTCAAAATGTTATCAAGTTGAAACATTTAAATATGTGCAGTTGATTCTAAGTCACTTATACCTCAATAAAACTCTCAAAAATAGCTTGAAATCGCTTCAATATAAAAACATATTTCTTGCTATCTATCCATGAATAGCCTCACTGTCCAGCATTTTCCATGCAGTGGCCACCCCATAGCATTTTCCTTCCTGTCATCAGTGTCTGTTATCTTGTGTCTGAGCATCTGCACATTCTGCTACTGCTACTAAGAACTTTGCCCTTCTTCTGGGAATGATTTACTTTCACTGTCCTGCATCAATATATGTGGACTGCATTCCGGCCAGGTCACCAGTGACCCCTCGTGTTGCCCTGCTAAAGGAGGGGATCAGGCATTTGCTCCTAGCCTTCCCCGTTCCTACCTCCCTGCATTCCCACTCCCTCACCCTGCACAGGGTCATATTTCTACAGTTCTTCCTCCTGGTACTCTAGGAATTCCCAGTTAACTGGGGGGCAGAGCAGAGGCTGTGGCCCATGGGTGCTTGAGGACGGACAGTGAGCAGGCTGTCAGTGCACTGTCCTCAACACATTACACCCACTGAGACAGTAAAGTTTGGATAATGGACAGCAGGAGACACTGTGGGTCTTTCCTAGTGTCTTTACAGGGGGGTGACTTCTACCCCCAAATCACCCAAAATCCTGAGGGCTGGGTCATGTGGGTCTGTGACTGGTGATGCGGCCCAGCAGCTGTGCCCACTCTAGGCTGGGCAGATTCTCCTGCTCACAGGTCTGTGGAAGTTCCCAGCAGCTGCTTCCTCCCTAGTCACTCTCAGGGGACACACTCTGAGACACACCCAACAGCCCCCTCTGTCTAAAAGCCAAGTGCATACCTCCACTGGTTCTCAGGATGGAGCAGACATCACCAGCAGTGAAAACACATTTGTAGAAATAGCCCATCCTTCCAGAGACCATTGAAGGAGATTATAGATACTTGGGGCAGCCCAGCTCCAGCCATCATGTCTTAGCACGGTTATGTCCAGCCATTGTGTGGACTCCTTCCCTTCTTGTGTTCCCCTTTACTGCTTAGATAAGGATCAAATTCGGACATCTGGGTCATCCCCTGAGCCTATGTCTATGACTTTGGTCCAGGCCCCCAAAGAGCTTCACCTCTATCCCTGCCCCATAATCTGTAAGTGTCTGAGTTTGCAGTTTCCCTTTCCCATTCTGTGCTGACTCAGTCGTCCTCCTCTGTGCATCCCTTGAAGAATCTGCCACACTGCATTTGCATCCTGAGAAGTGACTCCATTGCTGATAAATTTGTGTGTGTGTGTGTGTGTGTGTGTGTGTGTGTGTGGTGTGTGCGTGTGTACGCGCGTGGCATGCATGCGCGCACACATACTGGAACTAGCAGAAGCCAGGAAGTCATCCCTGGTTTCTCCTGACATTCACACTAGGGATCCTGAGTCTCCCCCCCCCCTTTTTTTTGAGCCAAAGAGTCTTCACCAATTCAGGTATTCTGATATCTCTGGACTCCATCATGAGGACGAGTTGACTATTACTGTCATATATGCCAAGATAGTGTTAATGCTGATACAGTGCTCAGACCCACAGGGAAGTGAGGCAAAATCTCCCTCCATTCTCTGCACCTGGTGATATATCACCCCTCAGGTGGTTCAGGGGGTGACTTCTGTTCTCAGTTCTTCAATAGACCCCTAGGTTTCCTGGTACCAAATAATTTGACAGTGTCATATCCTTCCTTCAGCCACATTTTTAGTTTGATAACCTATTTTCATCTTGCTTGTGTTTCCACCATGGTATGGGTCCTCTTCTCTCTCCTTGATGTAGTCACAGGTCACATGAGGTTAGTGGCCACTGTGTCCATTCCTTATCCCTGTCCCATTCCCTCCAACAGCTTATCACCTGCCTCCCAACTGCAGCCCTAATAAGAAATTCCTAGTAAGGATTTAAAATGGGAAAGTGGTGGAGAAATCACAGGAGGAGCTCTGCTTTTCCATGTGCTGGGGAATGTCATCCAAATGATGTGTCTGCGAATTCACCCATGAGCTGGACCTGGGCTCTCAAAGGCTCCTCACCCTTCCCTTGTCCATGAAATTTGGGTTCTGCTTCTCTTCCCACTCCCAGAAGCTGCTCCAAGGACATAACCTTGAGAGAGTGATGTGGTGCTGACAACACCCTGACCGTATACATACCTGAACCCAGTTAAGGGGTCTTTGTGAATATTTAAAATGTGGTAACCTGGTTCAAGGATCCATACATTTTGTTGCCACCTAAGCCAAACCTCATTACGTAAGTCTCCTTTGTTCATTAAAACTGTCACCTACTAACCTAGAGTGACATTCCACATCCTTCAGTCTCTTTTTACCCTCTGAGAACAGGGCCCAGTTTCAGATCATACCTGGAAGGCTCCCAACAGGGTTGGGAACCAACATCAGGTGACCACGGCTGGCCCCCTGCGCTCAGGCACCTGGAATAGGGCAGGGAGATATGAATACCCAGCTCAGGCTGTGGACAGAGCATGGTAAATTTCAGTGTTGACATTCTTTTTTTTTTAATAATAATTTTTTATTAAGTTATGTTAGTCACCATACAGTATACCCTTAGTTTTTGATGTAGCATTCCATGATTCATTGTTTGCGTATAACACCCAGTGCACCATGCAATACATGCCCTCCTTAACACCCATCACCAGCCTATCCCAGTCCCCCACCCCCCTCCCCTCTGAAGCTCTCAGTTTTTTTCCCAGAGTCCATAGTCTCTCAAGGTTCATTCTCCCTTCTGTTTAACCCCCTTCATTCTTCCCTTCCTTCTCCTACCAAGCTTCCTGCACTCTGTAGGAGGTGAGGGCCACTCAGAAGCTAGCTATGGGTCCCAGATTCCCAAGGTGGTCACTGGTTGGGTGGCATTAAGCACTTGGAGACATTTCTTTGTGACAGTCTTCACTGTGTGTCTTACACTTGAATGTTTTTTTTTCTTCTTGTGTGTGTGTTATTACTGTATCTACAAAGATCAAAACCCAGCCTGACAACAAGAACAGATTCACACCAGTTTGTTGAATGAATGGGTGAATTCACCTCAATAGAAATCCCATAAAGAGGCATAGATCTAAGGCAAAGCATATGATTTCTGCTTGTGGACCTTTTTATGGTTTGAGTTCTGAGTTGATTTGAGAGAAGTTGTGAATTAAGTACTTGACATTAGGATACAGGACAAGAAAAAATTATGGACTTCATCCTTGGGGAAGGCTACCGTACCATGGACTGGATTCCATGGGTTGCTGTGAGGACAGAAGGAAAGGACATGATTAGCCTCCAGATACTGAATACAGATCAAGAGTCACATGCACTACCGACTGAGCCAGTCAGGCAACCCTGGCACTGAGTACAGAAACCAGAGGGAGCAGTTGGATCATGGAGCACATTCTGAGCAGAGAAGACAATATCCATGAGCAAATGAACATCAGAATAGAGGTCAGTGTTTGAATATCTGCTAATGTTTCATCTAATCACTAAGATTTTCATTTGTCTACAAAATGTTGAATTTTAGAAAACCCACCAATATGATCAAGAAATTATAATATTCAACTCCTCAACACAAAATCCCTGCAAAAACCCCATATTGGCAAATCTACTGAAGACTGATGGTGTGTGAGCTCTTTGCAAGTTCCATTCACGGAGAAGTGGATGATGGAAGCCAATAATTGATTTTCTGAGAAATTATGCTTCTGCTGAACTGTATTTTTTCCACAGTATGACATGCTATGAACATAGCAATCTTCAAATAACATACATTATACTTCCGTCACAACTTCAATTTTGTAACTAAATGGGAGATTGAAACATAATTCAAATTATGTGACAGTAGGTGGGAACTCTTATTTTATTTTATTTATTTTTTTATAATAATATTTTTTATTATATTATTTCTGTCAACATACAGTACATCCCTGGTTTTTGATGTAAAGTTCGATGATTCATTAGTTGCGTATAACACCCAGTGCACCATGCAATACGTGCCCTCCTTACTACCCATCACCAGCCTATCCCATTCCCCCACCCCTCCCCTCTGAAGCCCTCAGTTTGTTTCTCAGAGTCCACACTCTCTCATGCTTCATTCCCCCTTCTGATTACCCCTTTCTCTATCCCTTTCTTCTCCTACCTATCTTCCTAGTTCTTATGTTCCATAGATGAGAGAAACCATATGATAATTGTCTTTCTCTGCTTGACTTATTTCACTTAGCATTATCTCCTCCAGGGCTGTCCATGTTGCAGCAAGTGTTGAGAAATTGTTCTTTTTGATAGCTGAGTAATATTCCATTGTATATATGGACCACAACGTCTTAATCCAGTCATCTGTTGAAGGGCATCTCGGTTCCTTCCATGATTTACCTATTGTGGACAATGCTGCTATGGACATTGGGGTGCATATGGCCCTTCTCTTCACTACGTCTGTATCTTTGGGGTAAATACCCAGCAATGGCTGGATCATAGGGTAGCTCAACTTTTCACTTTTTAAGGGACCTACACGCTGTTTTCCAGAGTGGCTGTACCAACTTGCATTCCCACCAACAATGTAGGAGGGATCCCCTTTCTCCACATCCTCTCCAACAAATGTTGATTCTTGCCTTGTCAATTTTTGCCATTCTAACTGGCGTAAGGTGGTATCTCAGTGTGGTTTTGATTTGAATTTCCCTGATGGCTAATGATTTTGAACATTTTTTCATGTGTCTCTCAGCCATTTGTATGTCTTCATTGGAAAAGTGTCTGTCATATCTTCTGACCATTTTATGATTTGTTTATTTGTTTCTTGTGTATTGAGTTTGAGAAGTTCTTTGTAGATCTTGGATACCAGTCTTTTATCTGTAGTGTCATTTGCAAATATCTTCTCCCATTCAGTGGGCTGCCTCTTAGTTTTTTTGACTGTTTCCTTGGCTGTGCAGAAGATTTTTATCTTGAGGAAGTCCCACGAGTTCATTTTATCTTTTGTTTCTCTTGCCTTTGGAGATGTGTCATGAAAAAGGTTGCTGTGGCCAATGTCATAGAGGTTGCTGCCTATGCTCTTCTCTAGGATTTTGATGGATTACTGTCTCATATCGAGGTCTTTCATCCATTTAGAGTTTATCTTTGTGTATGGTGTGAGAGTGGTCAAGTTTTATTCTTTTGCATGTAGCTGTCCAATTTTCCCAGCACCATTTATTAAAGAGACTGTCATTTTTCCACTGGATGTTCTTTCCTGCTTTATCAAAGATTAGTTGCCCAAAGAGCTGAGGGCTCATTTCTGGGTTCTCTATTCTGTTCCATTGGTCTATGTGTCTGTTTTTGTGCCAGTACCATGCTGTCTTTGTAATAACAGCTTTGTAGTACAGCTTCAAATCCGGCATTCTGATACCCAAAGCTTTGTTTTTCCTTTTCAACATTTCCTTGGCGATTCAGGGCCTTTTCTGGTTCCACACAAATTTAAGGGCTGTTTGTTCCAGTTCTTTGACAAATGTCATTGGTATTTTGATCGGGATACCATTGAAAGTGTAGATTGCTCTGGGTAGCATGGACATTTTAACTATGTTAATTCTTCCGATCCATGAGCATGGAATATTTCTCCATCTTTTTGTGTCTTTTTCTTCAATGTCTTTCAAGAGTGATTTGTAGCTTCTAGAATATAGATCCTTTACGTCTCTGGTTAAGTTAATTCCAAGATAACGTACGATTTTTGGTGCTATTGTAAATGGGATGGATTCCCTAATTTCTCTTTCTTCAGTCTCATTATTTGTGTATAGAAATGCAACTGATTTCTGAGCATTGATTTTATATCCCACCACAATACTGAATTGCTCTATAATTTCTAATAGTTTGGGAGTGGATTCTTTTGGGTTTTCCATATTGAGTATCATGTCATCTGCAAAGAGAGACTGTTTGACTTCTTCTTAGCCAATTTGGATACCTTTGATCGCTTTTTGTCGTCTGATTGCTGTTGCAAGGACTTCTAGTACTATGTTGAATTACAATGGTGAGAGTGGGCATCCTTGTCGTGTTCCTGATCTTAAGGAAAAGGCTTCCAGCTTTTCCCCATTGGGTGTGATATTTGCTGTAGGGTTTTCATAGATGGTTTTTATGAGATTGAGGAATGTACCCTCTATCCCTACACTCTGAATGGTTTTAATCAGGAAAGGATGCTGTATTTTGTCAAATGCTTTTTCTGCATCTATTGAGAGAGTCATATGATTTTTGGCTTTTTTCTTATTGATAAAATCTATGACACTGATAGATTTGTGAATGTTGAACCACCCTTGCATCCCAGGGATGAATCCCACTTGGTCAAGATGGATAAACCTTTTAATGTACTGTTGGATTCTATTAGCTAGGATCTTGTTGAGAATTTTGGCGTCCATATTCTTTAGCGAAATCGGTCTATAATTCTCCTTTTTGATGGGGTCTTTGCCTGGTTCAGGGATCAAGGTAATATTGACCTCATAGAATGGATTTGGTAGCTTTCCTTCTGTTTCTATTTTTTGAAATAGCTTTAGGAGGTTAGGTATTATTTCTTATTTGAATGTTTGGTAGAAATCCCCAGGGAATCCATCAGGTCCTGGGGATTTGTTTTTTGGAAGGTTTGTAATCACTGTTTCAATCTTTTCATAATTAATTGGCCTGTTTAAAAAATCAATTTCTTCCTGTTTCAGTCTTGGTAATTTATAGGTTTCCAGGAAGTCCTCCATCTCTTCCAAATTGCTTAATTTATTGGCATAAAGCTGTTGATAAAAGTTTCTAATAATCCTTCCAATTTCATTGGTGTTGGTGTGACCTCTCCCTTTTCATTCATAATGTTATTAATTTGGGTCCTGTCTCTATTCTTTTGGATAAGTCTTGCCAGTGGCTTGTCTATTTATTTGTTCTTTCAAAGAACCAGCTTCTAGTTCTGTTGATCTGCTCTACTGTGCTTTTGGTTTCTAATTCATTGATCTCTGCTCTAATCTTGATTGACTGCTTTCTCATGCGTGGATTAGGCCTCTTCCTCTGTTGCTGTTCCAGCTTCTTGAGGTGAGAATATAAAAACTGCATTTTAGATTTTTCTATTCTTTTGAGTGAGGCTTGGATGGCTATGTATTTTCCCCTTAGGTATGCCTTTGCAGAGTCCCATAGGTTTTGGACCATTGTGTTTTCATTCTCATTGGTCTCCATAAATTGTTTAAATTGATTTTGATTTCCTGGTTTATTGAATCATTCTTGAGCAGGGTTGTTCTTAGTCTCCAAGTGTTTGAGTTTCTTCCAAATTTTTCCTTGCGTTTGAGCTCCAATTTCAAAGCATTGTGGTCTGAGAATATGCAGGGAATAATTTCAGTCTTTTGATATCAGTTGAGACCTGTTTTGTGTCCCAGAACATGGTCTATTCTTGAGAATATTCCATGGGCATTAGAATAGAATGAGTATTCTTTGGTTCTTGGGCGTACTGTTCTATATATATCTATGAGGTCCAACTCATCGAGTATGGCATTCAAAGCTCTTGTTTCTTTGCTGGTTTTCTGCTCTGGTGCTCTGTCTATTTCTGATAGTGGGGTGTTGAGGTCCCCTACTATTAACGTATGTTTTCTATATGTCTCTTTATTCTGGTTAAGAGATGGCTCTTGTATCTTGCTGCTCTCCTGTTGGGGGCATAAATATTTATAATTGTCATATCCACTTGTTGGATACATTCTTTCAGAATAATATAGTGCCCTTCTGTATCTCTAACTATAGTCTTTAGTTTAAAATCCAACCTTTCTGATATGAGAATTGCTACCCCAGCTTTCTTTTGATGTCCATTGGCATGAAAGATGGTATTCCGTCCCTTTACTTTCAGTCTGGATGTATCTTCAGGTTCAAAATGAGTCTCCTGTACACAGCAAATGGATGGGTCATGTCTTTTTATCCATTCTGCAACCCTGTGGTGTTTTATGGGAGCATTTAGGCCATTTACATTGAGACTGATTATTGAGAGATATGATTTTAATGATGCCATGTTGCCAGTAAAGTCTTTGTCTCTATAGATTGTGACTTTCTGTTCTGTATCACCCTTGGGGCCTTTTTAGTTTCATAGAACCCCCATTAATATCTCCTGTAGGGCTGGTTTCTTGGTTACGAAATTGGTCAATGACTGGTGATTCTGGAAGGTCTTTATCTCTCTGTCAATTCTGAATGACAGCCTTGTTGGATAAAAGATCCTTGGCTGGATTATTTTCTCTGAAAGAGCTTTAAAATGCCCCCAACCCTTTTTCCCATTCCAGGTCTGTGTAGACAGGTCTGACGTAATTCTGATACCTTTGCCTTGGTACGTGAGAAATTTCTTTGCCCTGGACGCTTTCAATTCTGTATCCTTGGATGTAATATTTGCGAAATGCACTATGACATGACGTGGCGTAGGTTTTTCGTGGTTGAGCTTGGGAGGGGTCCTCTCTGCCTCTTGGACATGAGTGCTTGTTTCCTTTGCTAGATTAGGGAGGTTTTCAGCTACAATTTGTTCAAATATCTCTTCCTGACCTCTGTTTTTCTCCACCCCCTTGGGGATGCCAATGATTCTGACATTGGAACGTTTCATTGAGTCAGTAATCTCCCATAACCTACATTCTTGAGATTGGATTTTTTGGAGCCGAGTTTTTGTCTTAGCTTTCTCTTCTACTAACTCATTCTCCAATTCGCTGATCCGTTCTTCTGCCTCATTCACCCTGGCCATCAGAGCATCTAGTTTTGATTGCATTTGATTCATAGAATTTTTAATTTCTGCCAGATTCACTCTCCTTTCTGCCCTTAGAGATTCTATATTCTCATTAACATTTTCATTAATACTTTTTTCAAGTCTACACATCATCTTGACCATTGTTACTCTGAACTCCATTTCTGATAATTTTATTATATCCATATCCATTAGTTCTGTGGCAGAGGCCACAGATTCATTGTCTTTTCTTTGCTGGTGGGGGGGGGGATTTCTCCTTCTCGTCGTTCTGATGAGGAGATGTTGTGGGGTTGTCCAGAGCCCAAATTATTGACCAGGACCCATGCAGCGTGCTCTTGTTTCATAGGGACCTTAGGGATGTGGGCTTCTTGATTTTTCAGCCTGACGTCTGGGGGAGGGGCCTCCCGCGCCAATATTCAGGCAACCCTGTTTGGATAGAGTCTCCATGTCTTCTGCGAGGGGGGATGGGGATGGGCACACTGTGAGCTGGTATTTCCAGGCTTTTGTTCTCTGGCGGCTTTCCCTGGTGGTTTGCTGTGCCTCTTCTGAGGATCTGAGCAGCATTAGCTGAATCCCAGCCTCTGTCTCAGAACAGAGGGATCGCAGACTGCTCTCCACTGGTGTTCTTGCCACTTTAACTCTGTTTCTGTTGGTGCTGTTCAACCTTGCAGTGTCCTGGGATGTGTGCCCCACAGCCGGCGTCCCAGTCCTCACTTCCAGGGCCAGCGTGTCTCTGTCCTTTGTGTTTCTAACACCGCCAGTTGCCAGCACCCCCCCGTGCGCTCTGGAGCTCCAGAGCTCCATTTCAGCATGGTTCACACGCACTCTGGAGCTCTGGTTTTCAGACTGGTGGCGCGCATTCCCCGGTTCATGGTCTCAGTCTGCTCTCTCGTGGGTGCCGGTCTGAGAGTCCACCCGCTCCCCAGTGCAGGTAGCTACCACCTCCCGGTGCCTGAACGCAGCTGCTCCCTCCCCCTTCCATTTATCTTCCATTATCTGTGCACGGTTTCATGGCTCCCCACTTCGTACCTCAATACTCATCGCTGGAGATGTTCATTTGTAGAGATCCAGATGTATCTTCCTGTGTCTCAGGCTAATTCCGTGGATGTTCAGGATGGTCTGGTACCTATCCAGCTTAGCTCAGGGGACCAGCTGAAAAAGGGCACCCCTACTTCTCCACCATCTTAACTCCCTCCATGGGGAACTCTTATTTTAATGCAAAAATTATGTAAAAAAATAAAATAATAGCAAAATCACATACCAGTGAAGAGATAAGATATTTGCCATATCTTCTGTGGGGAGAAAGAACATTAAGTTATCATTGATGTACATACTTGCATCTCCCAAAGATGGGAACTCCTCCCAGGAATGAGATATTAAAATAATAATGTAGAGTGTATTGGAATCATCATGACTAGAAATTCGACCATGGATGTGTGAATAGACATAGACCTGGTGAGCTGAAGAAACCAGCTGGGCTCTCAGGTTTGGGCAAGAGTAAGATGTGTGCCCTCTGTTTAGGAGGAGCCACTGTGGGAACATGTCTGAGCCACATGTGTGAGACCAGAGCTGTGGTTCCAGCTGCTTGGTTGGTGCCCTCTGCTCAGGACCTACATGTGGTTTCAACAGGTGCTTCCTCCCAGGGCTTCCCCAGGGGTTGAAGCCAACCCCCATCCTCCTCAGTGTGTGGTGTGAGCTGAGGTCCAGCACCAGGGCTCAGGGAGGGGCTGGACAGTCACTGGGTGGGCCACATTTGCATGGACAGTTCCTCCTGTGGCAGAGGGTGGAGGAGAAAAGGAGGCCTGGGACAGCCCAGTCAGGTGTGGAGACCAGGGGCTCTGCTACCATGGCCTGGACACCTCTCCTTCTTGTGCTCTGGTCTCACTGGACAGGTAGGGACAGACCTCAGGGACATGGGTTGGCCCCAAATGACTCTTCTCTTGCTTAGCATTTTGAGATTTTTTTCATCTAGTCCCATCACTCACAAGTGTCTGTGTTTGCAGGTTCCCTGTCCCAGCCTGTGCTGACCCAGCCACCCTCCCTCTCTGTATCTCTGGGAGCAACAGCCAGACTCACCTGCACCCTGAGCTGTGGCATCAGTGTTGGTACCAATCTTGTAGCCTGGTACCAGCAGAAACCTGGGAGCCATCCCCGTTATCTCTTGAGCTTCTTTTCAGACTCAATAAAGAACCAGGGCTCTGGGGTCCCCAGCTGCTTCTCTGACTCCAAAGATGTCTTGGCCAATGCAGGGGTTCTGCTCATCTCCAGGCTGCAGCCTGAGGACAAGGCTGACTATTTCTGAGCTACGGCTCATGGTGGGGGGAGCAGCTCCCATTCTTCACAGGGTCTCAGATAACAAGTGAGATGAAAACCTCTGGACCCATAGATCCTGTGTCTGATCATCTCTTTCTGAGAAGCTTCTGTGGTGGCTTCTGTAGGGGAGCGTCCTCTGGGGAGACTTGTCCTTGAGGAGAGAGGAAAAACATACAGATTATGCTGTTGCCTAAGACAGTACAGATGTCCCAGGAGCACAAGCAGGTGAGGGAATAGAGTGCAACTACACATGCCCCAGGGACTAGGAACATTAACAATAATACATAGTTTTAAAGGAAAAATAGCATTCTTCCCTTCCTGTTTGTCTCCTTTACTACTGTTAGGATCAGGAATGCTCTGTCCATCTGAAGGCTTTTTTAGCTGGACTAAGAATCAAATTGGCATGACGAAGTTAAATAGTAGGTAATCAAATTTAATAGTGTACCAATTGGAAATCTACACAGACATGGAAATTCCAAAGACACTCAGGCAAAATGGGGTATATATATTTTTCTGAACTAAGGAAAAGAAGGCAGGGGTCCAGGGCTTAATGCAATGAAATGCAATTCACAGACAGAGGAAGGAGACTAAATGGTAGACCAATGTGTGTGGGGCCACTGGAAAACAGTGGTACACAGAGGACTTTGACCAAACAGGCCTTGTTGGGTCTCTTCCTGTCTACTTCACCTAGTTCACATCCTAGTGTAGTTGTCTGTGGTGCAAGCTCTCTTCTCTGGAGCAGGTGCCCTGCCTAAATTCCTTTAGTCAGATGGGAGGGGGCAAAGAGCTTTTCTGAGTCTGCAGTGTTTCAACTGCTTTTTAACTCACAATCATCTTCACACCAAGGTGGCCCATCTTTGTGCAGACTTCCCTTGTCCCTTACAATTCTCTCCTCTGAAGCTTCCTTGAAGTCTCATACATTCAAAGTTGAGCCACTATGTTGTTTCATCTTATTGAACAGGAATCTTATTCTGACAATAGGTCAGTTCAGTTAAACTCATTTCAGGAGGCTGTGATGCAGGTGGGCTCTCAATGTTAGGCCCATATTGGGCAAACAATCAGATAATTGATAAGCAGCATTTTTATAGAAACAAAAATGAAACAGGCTAATGTTTGGAACAAATTATAAGCCCAGTGTCTGAGTCCTAAGTGCTGCTAACATTGGCTGGCTGTGTCTGAGGACACAGAGGAGGTCCCCCAGGAAAAGCTAAGAGGTTCCCTGGTTTCAAACAGCATAACATCAAAGGAAAACTGGAGAAAATGAGAGAAGAGTTTATTGAAACATAGAAAAAAACAGATACAGTTGTCTGGGAGATTCAGAAAGGAAAAGAAGAGAAAGTCACAGCATTGCTTGTGGTCTGGGGTTTTACTGAGACTGTGGTCTGATGCATGTGTCTTCTCAGGCTTCCAGGAACTGGTTAAAACAAGGAGGAGTCCTCCGGTGTCCTCCATAAGTCACTTATGCCCTGGAGCCAGGGGTCTCCGGGAGTCAGTGGTCTGGAAAATATTCATGAGACCCCACCCAGTCACCCCTTAGATGTTATCTATTGAGCTGGAAGACTTCAGAGAAACCATGAACTCCTTGACCTTTACAAGGAAGACATGCATTATCTATAAGATCTGGGTGGGTGGAGGGTGCAGGTCCTAGCAAGAATACCAGCAGGAAAAGGAACAAGACATTCCTTCATGAGGTTCCCTTCAGTTTCCCTGTCTCACTGCCAGTGAGAATATTTGTAGATGTGGGGCCAGAAGCATCTTCAGATGGAGTGAGGGCAGGCAGCGGCAATGTGATGGATTTCCCTGATTTGCAGTTTGGATATTTATGATGATATTTTTGAGTGGCCGACAGAGCAACAGGCAGGAAGATTGTCTGTACATGAGCTACTGTGGGATTTCCCTGAAGTTTACTTCAGGTTACAGTTTGCAGGGTTTCAGGAAAATGGATGGGTTTAGTTCTCTAATGATTTGGAGTGTCATGTGGGAGAAAAATTAAACTGTTACCTTGAACAGAATTAAGAGCATATTTGCCTTCTGTGCTCTGAGGTCAGGGCCACACATGGCCTCATTGGCAGGGCTCTTGCAGACTTGTGTCTGTGTGCTGGGAGCACAGATCCTAGGAGGGAATCCCTGCCCACAGTGTGTGGAGAACTGTTGTTTTCAGCAGGTGAAAATAGTAACAGATGACTAAGATTTTCAATTTGTAATCCCTCTAGGAATGTACACTAGGGTTTCTACTCACACAGTGCAGAGACATGCTCCTCATCTCCTCCATGTTGTGGGAACCTCAGGGGAATGAGAGAGAAGTCTGGAAACATGGATCAATCACCAACAGGAAACACCTAGCATCCTGCAGAGAAGGAAACATGTCTCCACGGAGACCCATCACACTCTGGACTTGATCCTGATCTAAAAGGAGTTTGTGTAGAGACACTATCTCAGTTCTGACCCATGACCAGTCAAGGGAGCTGTGTGGCTAGACTCACCCTGAGGAGTCTGAGTACAGCATAAAATCTGCACTGAGGTGATGGGAGGACACATAAGGGGCACCTGACATGGCCTTAAGGCAGGGGACAATGATTAGAGAAGTGGGGAGTCAGGAACTGTCTCTGATGGGCTCTGGTCATGTTGTCACACAATGGCATGTCTGGGTCTGGGCACCAGGGGGAAAAGGGGCCCATTTTTGAAGGGTCAGGGAAGATCAGACCCTCTGCTCAGGGTTTACAGCTGTGATTCCCTGTCCCTTGGTTGCACACAGCCCCTCCCTTTCCCATTTCCCTGACATCTCTGACAGGGGACCAGACCCAGGGTCACCAAGGGGTCAGAGAGTTAGGGGTCTCATTTGCACGGATGGGACCTCCTGTCTCTCTGAGGATGAAGAGGGGAAGGGAGAAATTAGGGGAGGCTTTGCTTAGCTGTGGGGCACAGAAGGCAGGATCAATGATGACCTCCATCATGGACTGGTCCCTTCTCCTCATTCTTCTTGCTCACTGCACAGGAGACTGGGTGCAGGAACAAGCCAAGGGGCTCTGGCAGGTCACATGGGGACCTGCTTCCTTCTCTTGTATCTAGACCCCAGCATCACCCTCTCTGTGTTTCTCCCCCTTGCAGGGTCCTGGGCCCAGGCTCTGCTGACTCAGCTGCCCTCTGTGTCTGGGGCCCTGGGCCAAAGGGTCACCATCTTTTGGAGTGGAAACAACTCCAACATCAGGCATGGTTATGTGAGCTGGTACCAATATCTCCCAGGAACAACCCCCAGTTTCCTGACATTTGAGAATAGCAAATGACCTTTAGGTGTCACTGTTCAATTATCTGGCTACAGGTCTGGCAGCTCCAGCTCCCTGACCATCACTGGGCTCCAGGCTGTGGACGAGGCTCATTATTACTGCTCAGCATCGTTCAATAGTCTCAGTGGTCACACGGTGTTCCAGGCCTATGTGGAATTAAAACCAAACCCTACATAGTTATCTGAGAAGAGAGTAAACAGCCAATCAGCTGCCTGCTCAGCTTAGGCTGAAATGTCTGTTTACTCTTCTGCTGATGCTCTGGGCCCTAGGTCCATCCAAGGGCACCCCCTAGGAATGAAGCCTTCTCTTCTCCCTTCTGTACTCAAAGTCGCCCATTGTAGCCCATTCGTAGACAAATTGTCTTTATGGAATGAGAAAGTCCGTGTCCTCATTAACTAGGACAGTTTACTTCTAAGATAGTTTATATTCATTTACTTTCCTCTGATTTTTCAATAAATGAAACATTTTGGGGGGCTCTGAACCTCCATGGGGCCTCAGCATGTCCCTGGTCTGCTTGATGGTTATGTCAGTTCTCTTTACATTTAGTATCATTATTTGCTTAAATTTAACCAGATTACTTATTTTGGTTATATTCTGATATTTTTGGGGAATGTGGGAAATGTGCCAAACTACAAATTAGGGAAGATGAAACAAAACAAAATTTCTGTCCACAGAAAACCCTGCATGTGAATGTTTATAGAAGATTTATTCATAATCACCACATGTGAAAGCAATCAGAACTGCACATTGATGCTTATACCAGGTTTTAAATAATCCCTACCTGGTTTAACAAAGATGTCCTCCAATAGGTTATACATTTTGTACACTGGGATATTATTCAGCTTTCTAGCTCATGATCCAGCAATTGCACTACTAGGTATTTACCCAAAGGATATACAAACACTAATTTGAAGGGGCACATGCACCCAATGTTTATAGCAGCATTATCAACAATAGCCAAACTATGGAAAGAGTCCAAACGTCCATTGACTGATGAATGGATAAAGAAGATATGGTATATATGTAATGGATTATTGCTAAGCCATCTAAAAGAATGAAACCTTTCCATTTACAACAATGTGGAAGGAGTTAGTGTTTATTATGCTAAGCAAAATAAGTGAGTCAGAGAAAGACAAATTCTGTATGATTTCACTCATAAATGGAATTTAAGAAACAAAACAGGTGATCATATGGGAAGGAAAACAAAGAGAGAGGGAAGCAAACCATAAGAGTCTCAACTATCTAGAATAAACTGAGGGTCGATGGAGGGAGGTGGGTGGTGGATGGGCTAAATGGGTGATGGGTGTGAAGGAGGGCACTTGTTGTGAGCACTGGGTGTTATACATAAGCGATGAATCCCTAAATTCTACACCTGAAACCAATTTTACCATGAAAAAAAAATGCAAAACAAAAACAAAAATCAACAAACAAAAAATAAATAAAACAAATGACCTCTGAAGTCACAGTGGTATACATGAATTTTAAATACATATTTCTTCATAAAGAAGAACATTTAAAGAGCTACATTTAATATAATTATAATTGAACTACATTTTAGAAAAGGCACAAATCTAGAGGTGCTAAAAACGTCAGTGATGGAGAGGAGGTGGAGGAAGGAGCAGGAGGATGAATATGCAAGAACAGTATTTATGGTGGTGTCCCTCTTGTACCGAGCTGTTATGGTGGCTGCACCACACTGCTGTGTTTTCACACCTCAGTAAACTCTACAGCACAGTGACAACACCTTAGTGCACATGAAGTCATCTAGGAAGTCTGGGGTCCATGATGGAGTGGACAATGTGACGTTATCCCATTTGCTGCTCTACAAAATAGGAAGCCACCTCACTGAAAAGGTGATGCAAAGGGCTGATGACTTGTGGGATTTTGAAAAGAAGGGGAGCCTGTACATCCAGAGATAAAAGAAACTGTACATGAGCTCCTTTCTCCAGTTGATGGAGTTGTGTCTGATGGAGTGAGTGGTCAGTAATGTGATCCTTCTGAGCCGTGCCTGAATTGAACAATGAAGTAAATGGTCGCAGGTGGTAGGAGCCAGCATTCTCCCTTCAGAAACAGAAGTTCATGTTTTGTGTAAGTCTTAGCGTCTCCATAACGAATGTGGTGTTCGGACACACCCTTGTGGTTCTTGTTATGACAGCAAGTTATCCTTCAGCTACAACAATAGAAATCTTTGAAAAATAAAGTTTTATTACTTATAAGATATGGAAATTACACAGCACACCTGGGGCCACAGACCAAGTTCATGGGTCAAGAAAGAGTGAGCCTGTGCCCTCCCCACCAGGAGTGTGGACGGAGACTCAGCTGACAGAGGAAGGAGCTGGGGGTGAGAAACAGACAAAAACACACAGAAAGACAAAGACAGACCAACTTTTTTGGGTACTACTCTGAAAGTCATAGGGACAGATGCACTGGGGCCTTTGTCCTTTCGCTCCTTGCACTAAAGATGGGTTCTGACACTCACCTCACCCTGTGGAGAAGCACTGGCACAGTGGAGACAACTAGAGACAGTCCTCAGTTGGAGGAGGGCCACAGCATGGGATCCTGAGTGTGGCCATGAGGCTCCATCCTAAGGAAGGCCCAATTGTGGCCCATCCTCCATGGGGAGTGGGTAGGGGACCCACAGTGCTGGAAGCAGTCTCCTGTCCCCTCATCTCAGTCAGGGGAACCCAGGACTGGGGCAACAGGGACACTGTAAGCCTGTCTCTGGGGTCCATGGGGTGATGGCAGTTGGGAATGCAGTGTCTGCTTGAGTCTGGGCCCAGGGCCCACCTGCCTTGACTCCTGGAAGCCCAGAGCTCACGTGCGTCCTCCCAGGCCACTCAATATGACAGACACCAAGAAGACAAAGTGGAGGTAAGAGCAGTGACCAGAATGCAGTGCTCCTTCCCCAAAGGCTGAAGATGAGAGAGAGCCTGCAGCGCCACCTCCCTATGGCTGGAGGTCCTGGGCATGTGCAGGTCGGTTGAGAAGTTTGGGTTCTTCTCTATCCCCACTTCTTCACAATGCTCACTGTCCCCGGCATTTCAGCCTGACCTTGAATGCTCCACCCTCATGCACCCTCATGACCTGTCCTGAGCTCACCCTTGTGTGTAAAGGTCTGCAATCATCACCACCAAACACATCTTCACTGTTCTCAGACCTCCCTGAACCTCCGTTTATATGGGAAAGATGGATCACCCAGCTCACCACTTGGTATCCTGAGCAGTAGGTAGGACATCACTAACACATGCTGCAGGAATGATGATGGGACTGAACATGGGAGCCAGCCTGGACGGAACGACTCTGTTTCCAGGATTCCTCTCACCCATTAGGGACACAGGGATGGTTCCCAGGGTGCGTCCCAGGATCCTGTCCCTCCTACGTGTCCATACACACATTCGGGACTGCTCACCACACCTGGACACCAGTCTTAAGCCGTGGTCAGTGTTTGCTGCCACATAAGGTCAGGGTCCACCATTTCTGAACTTGGAATTCAGTATTTCTACTTGTTTTTCAGATCTTCTATTCTTTTACAAAAAAAAGAAGCATCTCATTATTTAATGCTCCACTGCAGTAAACAGCAGCACCATCTGATGGGTTAGTCAAAGCAGAAACCCCCAGTTCGCACTATCCTCTTCCTCCTTTTCTCCCCAAGTTCCTTCTGTTCCACAGTCCTGAGCATCTCCTGTGAGCACAGCCTGCATCCCCGCATCCTGTTTTTCTGTCTCAGTTGTTCCTTCCTGACCACATAAGTTCTTCAGTCCTGCTCTGTTGTGTCCACCCTTCTGTTCCCCTGTGCACACTGTCACCAGATGGTTTCCTCCACTCTGTGAAACTGCCATATTCCTTCATGGTCTGAGCATCTTCACACCCTGTTTTGATTTTCTCTTCTATAAGCCCATGCGGAGAACACAGTAACTCTTCTCCTGAGACACACTTGTAAGACCCTTCAGAGGAGGAGCTCCCAAAATGTCCCAAGGGGTGGGATAATCTAACTTTTTTATATGATTTATGTTTTGTAGACATTCTGATTCTCACAGGAGTATTTATTTCTTCATGACTTTCCCCTCTATGTTATAAGCCTCTCAAATCACAGACAGCGTATTCACATTCTTTAAATCAGACCCAACATGGTGCTTCCCACACCTGTTCCCTCCACCCCATCCTGGGTCCCTTTCAGAGCAGGTCCTGCTCTCAGCCTCCTCTGTCCTCAGGTGCCCTCTAAAGCTCCTGAATCACTGATCAGGTGGGGGCAGAGAGAGTCTGTAAAGGGGTACACATTTGCATAAAGAGTACTTTTATTTGCATAGGGACAGTATGGAGGATAAGACAAGCTTGAGACAGCCTGGCTCCACTGTGGGGAGCAAGGGCTGTATCACCATGGCCTGGACTCCACTCCTTTTCCTATTCCTCTCTCTCTACTCAGGTAGGGACATCATCTGACATCTTGGGATCTTCCCAGATATTATTTGCCCCTAAGACTGAGAAACTCCCAGTGTAAATGCGCCATCACCCATGATGTCTGTGTTTGTAGGTTCCCTGTTCCAGCCTGTGCTGACCCAGTTGCCTCCCTCTCTGCATCTCTGGGATCATCAGCTAGACCCACCTGCACCCTGAGCAGTGGCTTCAATGTTGGCAGCTATACCGTGTTCTGGTACCAGCAGCAGCCAGGGATCCCTCCCCGGTATCTCCTGAGCTTCTACTCAGACTCAGATAAGCACCAGGGCCCTGGGGTCCCCAGCCGCTTCTCTGGATCCAAAGATGCCTCCACCAATGCAGGGCTTCTGCTCATCTCTGGGTTGCAGCCTGAGGACGAGGTTGACTATTACAGCCTTGTTGGGCATAGTTGTGTTTCTCACAGTGACACAGGCAGAAGGGGAAGTAGAACAAAAACCTTGACCTGCTGTGAATGGGACCCAGGAGGGGGTGGAGGGAGTAGTTGTGGGAACAACGACAAGAAGCCTCTTCCAGGCTCTAGAATCCTTCTCTGTCAATTTCCCATCAATGAAATTTTAGTCTTAGGCAAAATTGTAGCAAAAAAAAAAAGAAGAAGAGGAAGAAAAGGAAGAAGAAGAAGAAGAAGAAGAAGAAGAAGAAGAAGAAGAAGAAGAAGAAGAAGAAGAAACAACAAGCAAAATCACAGCAAAACTGAACTTATGCTCAGTGAAAGACAGAAAAATGTCTACTAGCTTTCTTGTTCAGATCAAGGCACAATCCCAGCAGGTGGACAGGCCTGTAGACATGGCTTCTGCTCCTGAAACCACAGAGAGACCTTTCCTCCCTGCCTCATCTGAGAGGTTGGCTGAGGTGCCCTGTGCTCCTGTTATGAGGCAGGAAGATGGTAAATGCAGGTCTGGGGGAGGTGAAGGCCCGGAGCCGGCCTGGATCACTGTTGTGGTGTCTGTGTCTTCCATTGTTTACATCAAGGAGACAGGGGTTAGGCATGGGGGACATCTGCTACCTGAGGCCAGCAAAACTATTTTAGAGGCTGGGGAGGGGGGAGGGGGAAGGTTCCAGAATTCCTAGGAAATGACTGAGTCTTATATGTGACTTTCCTACAGCTGATACATCTCAACTCATATGAACTCCCATGGGTGGGTTTCCAGAGCCCACGGGAAGTGACATGTGCCCTCCTCTCCTTTTCTGCCCTGTAAGAGCTTTTATGCATGCAGGATGTCAGCCAGAGTTGTGGAGTACCAAAAAACCCCTAATATGTGCAACAACACTCCCTCTGAAGCTCTCAATAGGGTCCCAATGTAGAGGTCAACTTCATCACAAAGACTGCAGAAGCATTGTAGGTTATCATGGTCTCTGGTAACAAGGTCTCCCAGGCAAAGCCCCTAAGTCTGTGACCTAGGACAGCAGTGATGGATCTGCAGGAATCCCAGGTCAATCTTCCTGCTCTTGGTTTGTCAACATGACCTCCTCATTCACCCCTGGCCTGTAGCCTGAGGATGAGACTGACTCCCATCATCAAAGAGCTGAGCACAGCCCCAGTGCCACCAAGAGCTACCCTTCCACAGGAAAAAAAAAATCTGCTCCCCATGCTCCACCACTCTCTGACCCATTCCCCACCCCACATCCCCGTCCTTGCCTGTGTCTTGCACCAGCTCTGCTTCTCTGGTGTCACTTCTGCTACAGAAACCAGAGGACTCCACATACTTGCTTCAGTCTATCTTATGGGTTCCATGAAAATAACCTGCTTTTGGGGTGCTTGGGTGGCTCAGTCAGTTAAGCATCGCCTTCAGGTCAGGTCATGATCTTGGGATCCTGAGGTTGAGCCCTGCCTTGGGCTCTCTTCTCAGTGGTGAGCCTGCTTATTCCTCTCCCTCTGCCTGCCACTCTGCCTACTAGAGCTCTCTCTCTCAAATAAATAAATAAAATCTTAAAAAAGAATATAACCTACTTTCTTACTGTGTCCCAGTCCAAACAGACTCACTTTGTCTCAAGAAGCAAAAGTATCCCCACACTTGTTGGGTGGGCATGGTAAGGAAAGCAATAATATGGGACTATGACCTGAGAGACCCAAGTCCTCTCTGCCAAGCACCCTACATGTCCCCCGATCCTGTCTCAGGATTTGTTGATCATTTCCAGGCTCTGAAATTGCAAATCTGTGTTCCTCTGTCTCTTTCAGTGGTGCCCTGGGGATCATGGGAATGCCCAGTGACAGGATAGGACCCTTCCCCTTTGAGGACAGGGCCCTCAGACAAGCACACTTCCCCCAGTTTAATCCCAGAGTTCACATACATTTCTTTCTCAGTTTCTTTGGTTGGGATGATGTTAAATAAATCTATTCATGCAAGTCTAGATCCTGTAAACCCAAACCCCATTATCAGATAAACTTTTTATTATAGGGGAATTTCTAGATAGTTCTATTTTTCTAAGTGATGATTCATGGAGCCCTCAACAAATTTATCAGACCCTGTGCTGGTGGGTCAAGGTCACAAGGGTCCTACAGTTCAGAAGTGGAAGGAGGACCTCTAATTCAGAAGAGGTTCCACTTATAAAAAATGATTTTTATACCAATTGTTTTACTAAAAACAATGACAAAATTCCACTAAAATATGTTAAATATATTAGAGAAGCAACAGAAAATAAGGAATTTCCAGGCTTACAAGGGCAAATGGAAACCAAGAGAGGTAAGAATGAGCAGAAGACACATTTCCCCAACATGTTATAGTCTCAAGACCAATACAGACATCAAATGTCAAGTCCTGTACAAGGTGGGCTGGAGTAACATAGCAGGAGAACCTTACAGCAACAAGAGCAAAAGCACAATTTGACACCCTCTAAAAGGAGCCCATGTCCTATTAATTACAGATATGTACATGGGGGAACTCTGGTGAAGATAGTCTTAATTTTAAGCACCAGTTCCAGCTAGTCATGGAGCTGTTAATGGCCCCAGTACAGGGATGAATAAATCCAAATGCCAGGTAATTCTGAAAATCTGGTAACATAATCACTGTGCAATACATTCTGTGTTTAGCTTTCTGGAGTTCATTAATGACCTGGAAAAAATTAATGTCACAGTCCCAATCTTGGTGTAGGAGACCTACTCATTCCATGCACCTGGGCAGTACCATCAGAAAAATCCATCCGCAATCAGGATGGCCCAAAAGAGCTTTGGTGATGTCAGGGGGGTTTTGAGGTCAGCAGGTGGCACTGTGTTACATAATTGACCAAGTATTGTCCTCAGTGAAGTGAGACTTTTTGTACATGGGGTCCCCAGAAACCACATGAATACTCACCACTGACTCACACCCCTGCATCAAGTTTCATCCTCCATCGTCATGAGTTCTCATCCTGGCCTAGGTCCAGGAAGGGATAGATGGATGGTCAAACACAGGGACAGATTTGTATGAAGATACATGACTTAGGAGGGCAAATGGCCATAGGATCAGTGACACCTGTGGATAGGAGTGTCCGATTTCTAAATACTTGTCCTCAGCAAGCAGAGCCTGGGGGTTTCAGCATGGCCAGGATTTCTCTGCCCTTCACAAATCTCAATCCTTAGATAAGGTGTTTCATGAGGACACTAGTGAAAAGATTTTGAGGGCATGAACACGCAGAGACAGCAGATGTGAGGTAAGTAATATGCACAGTATGTCAGCTACCCCAGTTAGGGAGAGAGCCCCTGAGCCCTCAGCACTGATTCCCTGACAGTCTGGGAGAAAAAGGTGGAGTCACTGCACACATTGCCTTGGGATTCACTGCTGTCCTTACCCAGGGCAGGAGGAGTATACATGTCCTTTAGGGATTGAAAGTGCAGCCCAAGGAAAGCTCTTGGCTATATCAAGCAGCATCACCACGGGACACCTGGGCAGCTTCTGTCTGTTCTCACTGTGAAGGGCTCCTGGTACCCTGGTTCTCCTTCATCCAGCTTCCCACTTCTCCCATCCAGTGCTGGCTCCCACTTGCCCCCTAAACAGTCAGTCCTCAGGGACAGTAATTCAGTAATGCAGTCACATGAGAATGAGTGGGACAATCAGCAGGGTTGTCTCAGGGCTCCCTCTAGTGGTCAGGGATCCTTCTGGAAACTACAGCATCCCTGCTTATTCCTGATGAAATAGAGAAGACATGCAGCTTCCTTTATCTGCAATATCCATAGATAGTATTTATGACTATTCTGTTACTTCTCATTTGCTTCATTATTTTGTAGTGGGATTAGAACGGATACATACATCTTCAGATTTTTCAATTATCCTTTCTAATTCTTCTCTTTTCCCTTAAGTTTTAGGTCTTCTTCATCTTAAAATTTCCTCATATAATTACACATTAACTACTTTTTCAGAAATAACTTAATTGAATAGATATAATTGAATTTAATATAAATATTTATGGCTGATGTCATTTAAGTCCCTGAACACAGATGATAATAAAGGGAAAAAATGTGCAAATTTCATTAAACAATTTACTAACAATTCAGAAATGAGCATTCAATCACCTTTTTATTGAATAATGGGACATACTCCAATTTTGTGGCATCTCTTTCGCCTATTACTCTAGAAATTGCATGTTGCTCCCAAATCCACCATCACATCCACAACCACCCTTCTAGTTCTTTCTGCCCCACAGCGACTGCACAAGGAAAGGGTGTTATAAAGCTCCAGAATGTTCACACAAATGTTTTCAGACAGTCGTTCTTACTTCAGAGTAAGAAGCACATGTTTTCTTTTCTTGATTTTTATGTGTGTGAACTTTGGATAAATCTCATATTTAATGTTAGTATGGTTCATCTGCCCCTGAAAATGTTCACTTACAGAAGGGAGGAGGGTGGGGGATGAGGTGACTGGGTGAAGGGTATTAAGGAGGGCATGGGTTGGGTGTTACATGCAACTAATGAATCGTTGAACTCTACAACAAAAAATTATGATATACTATATGTTGGTTAACTGAACATAATGGAAAAAAAGGCTCCCATTGGAGGAGCCTGATGTGGGGCTCGATCCCAGTACACTGGGATCACGCCCTGAGCTGAAGGCAGACACTTAACGACTGAGCCACCCAGGCGCCCCAGGTCTGGGAATATTTTTTAAAAAATCATATAAATTGATTGGAAATACTTCTTCACATTAGGCCATGTTAAAATAAGAAAGGATTTGTAGAATGCTCAACTGTCAGATTGCCGAGGAAACCTGTACTAGAAATCAGACCATGGACATGTATGTATAGACGGGGACCTGGTGAGCTGCAGAAACCAGCTGGGCTCTCAGGGCTTTGGGCCTTGTGAGATGTGTGGCCTGCGACCAGCAGGGGGTGCTGTGGGACGGAACTGTGGCCCTTCCTCAGAGGCTCAGGGAGGAGTTTTCACTCAGTGAAGCCTGGGACTGGAGACTGGGTCTTGTGCTCCCTGATGGGGACTCAGCAGCTGTGTCCTCTCAGCCCTGGAAGAGTCCCCTGAGCAGGGAGCTGTGTGTGGTCTCAGCAGGTGCTTCCTTCCAGGGCTCTCCCCAGGGATGAAGCCAACTGCTATTCTCAGTGTGGGGTGTGAGCTGAGCTCCAGCACCAGGGATCAGGGAGGGGCTGGGCAGTCACTGGGTGGAGCCCGTTTGCATGGACAGCCCCTCCTGGGACAGAGGGTGGAGGAGAAAAGGAGGCCTGGGGCAGCCCAGCTCACTGTGGGGACCAGTGTCTGTGTCACCATGGCCTGGATTCCAGTCCTTCTTGTTTTTCTTTCTCATGGCACAATTAGGGACAGGCCTCAGGGACATAAGACAGCCCTACAGCTGGTGTCAGCTCCGCTGTCCCAGAGTCTGAGAAACTTTACACTTCTCCCTGCCCATCACCCATGAGTGTCTGTGTTTGCAGGTCACCTCTCCCAGCCTGTGCTGACCCAGCTGCACTCCATCTCTGCATCTCTGGAAGCAACTGATAGACTCGCCTGCACCCTGAGCAGTGGCTTCAACGTTGGGGGATACTGTATCATCAGATACGAGCAGAAGCCAGGGAGCTCTTCCTGGAGTCTCCTATGCTATGAATCAAACTCAGATAAGCACCAGGGTTCTGGGTTCCCAGCTGCTTCTCTGGATCCAAAGATGCTCGGCCAATGCAGGGCATCTGCTCACTTCTGGGCTGCAGCCTGAGGGCAAGGCTGACTCTGACTGCAATATTTGGCATGGCAGCTGTCATATGGACAATGTCCTCCAGAACCTTGGGGAAGTGAGACTCTCTGCAAGCTGCAGTAGTCCCTGCACTGCCTGGTACCAAGGCTACTCCAGGTGACATCTGTTGTCTTCAGTCAACTTCGCTTCCTAGGACCTTTGTATGTGCAAATGTCCTCTTATTTACTTTACAGAGATCATTTGCTCCACTGCTAATATCTTCTTATATAGATCTCACTATCTCCATAGCAATAAATTGGGTCTTAGGGCAAAGTACCACTTCAGGAAGATTATAGACAGGATGGCTCCCCCCCCACCCCGAGGCCAGAGGAAGCACATATCTGTAGCTCCAAGGATGTTGAGCAACAGATCCTTCTCTCAAGTAAGATGTGATTGTGTGCGTGACCTCCCTGTGTGCACTGGACACCCAGCATCAGGCTCCCTCATCACTAAAGCAGCTTCTGTAAGAGCCTTGTTTCTTCTTCATCTCAAGGTGATCTGAGGCTCAGGCCACAATGCTGACAAGGCTGTGAATACTCAGGGTCTGGGACATATACAGGAAAAGAAAAGAAGTTCCAATTCCACAAGTCGTTGAGGTAGGATCACGGAGATACAGGGGAGCTGTGTCCGCACTCCACTGTTGCAGGAAGCAGACTCTGGGGTCACCTCTCCCAGCTTGGGCCCTTCCCTTTCCGTGTCTATTTGCTCAGGTAAATGGCTGATGTGGTGTCTGGAAATGGTGGCTAGGAGCACCTCGTCTGTTCCATTTTCCATCCCCTAGCAGCACCATGTGGCCCTTGGTTCACCCTAATCAACAGTGCAGGACTCTGGATGCATAAAACCCAATCACTTTATGTTCTGCAGAGACATGTCCTGGGTACTTTCTAAGGCTGGGATTTCATTACCTTCATGTAACAATGAGAGTTAACAAAGGTAGTCTGTTGGTGACTCCAAAGTCTCTCTCAGGTGTCCTGACCCAAGCAGGCCATAACCACCCTCTGTCCCTCCCCCAGTGACTCATTCCCTGGAGATCTCTATGTTTCATCAACACCAATTCCAGTGTTGGCCTTACACCTCCTATGAGCACCTGAGGCTCCTCCTACTGATGTTCTATCCCTGTCATGCCTGCCATGAGGCATCTCTGGAGATGCTACTCCTGGAGCACAGCCCTGTATCAATCCCATTGGCCCTGCCCTCTGTCCTCTGCTTCTCCTCAGGCTCATAAGAGGGGGGAGAGCTGGAAGCCTTGCCAAGGCCATCCCTGCAATGTCCCCAGGAAAGGTAGACGAGTGGGGACAGCACAGAACCTTGTGAGGTTTGCATTTGCACCGGGGATGCAGTGAAGAAAAATGCTCCTCCTGAATGTGGAGGTAAATGATAAATGTGGAGATTTGACCATTTGGGGTGGGGAATCACCTTCCCTCATTGTGGACAGCTTGTGTGGTTGGAAGTGCCCCTGAGCGTGTGTTGACAGGATCATATCACATGGCACAGAAACTCTGCACCTCAGGAATGCCCCAGGACTTTGTTGAAAGCTCTCTTTGATCATTATGATTGTGGATATCATGTGAGTCCTGGAGGCCACAATAATCATGGCTGGAGTCAATTGTCATCACACGACGTGCAGTTCAGGAGATCTTGTGGTAGTGGAGAGCTCGTGCACCATCACTGAAGGGGTTTCTCTGGGCACTAAATGCAAGCTGCAGCTCTTGGTTGTCTGAGATCTGCCAACAGATCTCATGGGGACTGTCATCATGTGGAGACCCTGTCCTGTGCATTCTGGCAGTGGCAGTTTTCTCATCAGGAGGAGCCTTCTTTCCTTCACAGTCATTTCCCCTGGGCAGAGGGACACGGGGGGGATGACACAGGCTGGTGTCTCATGAAGATACCCCTGACGTGATTCCTCAGCTGTGGGGTTCAAGAGAATGGAACAGTCCTTTGGGGTCTCTATACTCCTTGTTCCAGAGACAAGGGGTCAGAGAAGTGGGTCAGATTTCCCCTTGAACTTGAGATAGGTCTTCCAAAATGTTGCTCCAGAAATCGCTTTCTGGGTGGTAGAAGACCTTCTCTGCTGGGATTTAGAATGCAGGCAACACATCAGAAATTACAACTTGCAAATTACAGTTACAAATGACACAGCCATCTCTTTTATGAGTTCAGCAAGTTTCTGGGATGATGTGAGAGTTGAGTTAGTTCTCTAGAGTGGGGAATTTGGGGTCATTGTGCTAAGGCCTACAGGTGCTTATTGTCTGTGGGAATGTCCTGAATCACACAGACTACCAGAGGAGTGCCCCTGTCAGATCACAGAAACAGCAAAGATATGGCAGACTACCTTTTGGGGGTGAGGGGCTCCATTAGGAACCTGGTTCTGACTTCCAGAATGGTGCTGAAATTATGTCAAAATCTGAGGCTGAACCCAGATGGGAGACGCACAATGCAGGGAAAGAACTCTGAAAAACAGTATGTCCTGTCTAGTGGCCATGATGAGGCAGACCTGCCAGGGCCCCTTACATCATAGCCAACAAGAAACTGGGCACAGCATAAGCACAACCATCATCAAAAAGCAAGCAGATCGTATTATTTATTTCATATTAATGTTTTCTGTGAAACCCAAGCCTCCCGATTCCACGTGGAGTGGACTAACATCAGTAATCTCACCCTGACCACGCTGCTTGTGCACAGGCGTGCCTCTCCCTGTTTGCGGAATGGCAGTGGCCAGGACAGGTGCAGAGTCCACAGAAGCTTCCCAGGTGCCTGCAAATGGGTGGGTGACCAGTAGGGGGAGACATGGCTCCCCTGGAGTCACTTGGGGGAGTTCCTTTCAGGCAGCTACTGCTAACACCAAGTCATTCTAGAGAGCGCTGGTCCCTGACACAATGCTCAGGCCTCAGCCACTGTGTCCCCAATGGTACAACAGAGTCCCCGTTACCCACACACCTGTGGTTTGACCCAGCAGCTGCTTCCTCCCGAAATCTCCCCACAGAGCAACTTCAGTTTCTCTGTCCACACACCGTGCTCAGGTTCCTTGTCATAGCTCAGAGAGGGGCAAAGCCAGATAAAGATGGGGGCAAATTTACATGACAGTCTCCTCCCCTTGGGCAGTAAGATGGTTAAGAGAGGTCTGGCCCAGCCCAGCCTCAGCTCTAGGACCTCTGGGACTGTGTCACCATGGCCTGGACCCCTCTCCTCCTCATGATCCTCTCTCACTGCACAGGTAGGGACAAGCTCTGGAAGAGCAGGGAAGCCCCCCAAGCTGTGTGAGCCACCCTGATCTAATCCCTTATCAGCTGCCACGTGCCCCAGATCCATTAGCAATGTGTGACTTTGTTGCAGGTTCCCTGTCGCAGCCTGTGCTGACCCAGCCGCCCTCCCTCTCTGCATCTCTGGGATCATCCACCAGACTCACCTGTGCCCTGAGCAGTGGCTTCCGTGTTGGCAGCTATACCATATACTGGTACCAGCAGAAGCCAGGGAGCCCTCCCTGGTATCTCTTGTACTATTACTCAGACTCAAGCACACAGCTGGTATCTGGGGTCCCCAGCCGCTTCTCGGGCTCCAAAGATGACTCAGCCAATGCAGGGCTTCTGCTCATCTCCGGGCTGCAGGCTGAGGACGAGGCTGACCATTACTGTCTTATTTGGGATGGCAGCTCTAGTGCTTACACAGTGCTGCAGACCCATGAGGAAGTGAGACAAAACCTCTCTACACTCTCATGCTTGGTGCCGTCACTCCTGGTTAGGTCTTGGATGGAGTCTGTCTCAGGGGGTGACTTCTGTTGTTAGATCTCAGACAAGCCCCTGGTTTTCCTTGAACTGGTAGAATTGACAATGCCTTATCTCTTTTGTCAGTTCAACTTTCATATTGCCACCGAACTATCATCTAGTTCAGGTTATTTTTGAACATCATTACTTGATCAGAGAATTAAATCTCTTAGGGAGACACTGGAGGAGGCCAGTCGAGGGTGATTCAGATGTGCCCAGCTCAGGGTAAAGGAGTGACCAAGACGTGCTTCTGGTCTGAGTGCTTTAACTTGGATTTTGTGATATAAAACCAACATGAAGAAATGAATTATTGACTAGTAATGAACCTTCCAGTTATTTATAAACAAAAATAATAACATTTATAATATCATCAATATGAACCATTTAAAGATAAATCTGAGAATAATTGAATGTTTTATGTGCTGAAAATTACAAAATATTGCAAGAAAAGATTTTAAACCAATCAATGGATAGACATCCCTAGTTTTTTCTTCAAAACATCAAATGTCACTAAGGTAACGATTCTTCCCAAACTGACCCAAAGTCTCACCACAAGGTCTTCTTGGAAAATCCACCTGCAGTGAAATGTGAGGTTGGAAGTCTCAGCAAAGAAACAGAAAAGGTGAGAACAGACACCCATGAAACAATTGATCTGGAATGGTCCTTCTCTAGTTGCATGTGACCTGACCTGTCTGAAGGGTGTTGTGGGACATGCCACTGAACTATGGGCACACATATTTCATTTGGGTGATCAAGGCGAGGCTGGCAGGGTGGTGTCAGTCTGGGCAGAGGCTCAGACCAGGGGGATGAAACACTGCTCTGAAGACTGATGCACACAGTGTGGCTGCACTGGACCTGGGCCAGCAGCACAGGACAATGAGCCTGTGCTGTCCCCAGCAGGAGGTCCCTGGGGGGATGGTCTTCTGATGGCCAGTGCACCCAAGGAACAGCTGCATGAATGACAACCTGCTCAGTGAGAATTGTGCCCCAGAAGGTCTAAACAGAAGAGGGCACCGTGTGATTCCTGGGTTCTGACTGTATTTCCAAGGCTCAGATATGGAACGTGCATCTGTAAATCCTGGATAGAAAATCCCAAGACTCTTCTCACAAAACCATGGAGTACTTCCATAGCTGCATGGGTCCTAATAAGGGTGTGAATATGCCCTACTGCAGATTGGGTGCTGGTAGTCTGGTTATGTAGTGGACACATGAACCTGGTGCAAACTCTTGTGTTCTTAGACTTTGCTTCCTCATGGAGGTGGCTTCTCAAGGTCTTTGTAGGACCCAGCGCACAGATTTCCTTTGCCCCACCATTGATCATGATATGTGTATGGAATAGAACTCTGCAAGGGGACGGAAATAGCAAAGAATAGACTGAGGTTTGGATAAAGGGCTGTGTATGAGGTAGGGTTCTCCTGAGAAACCAAACCAATAGTATGTATGTATGTACGTATGTATGTATGTGTATATTTAACATAATTTATACATATACGTGCCTGTGTATGGAGATACAGATGTGTACCTGTCTGCCTTTCTAGCAATCCATCAGAGATGGTTATTCTAAGGAACTGTTAGCCATGATTGTAGAAGTCCAAAATCATTAGTGTGGGCTAGCAGGCCACAGATTCAGGGGATGAAGAGTAGATGTAGTTTGGTTCTGAAAGTAGTGTGATCCCAGAATTCCTTCTTTCTGGGTGACGTTAGTCTTTTCTCCATCAAGGCCTTCGATTGATTGGATGAGACCCACGCAACTTTCAGATGGTAATTTGCTTTAAGCAACACCTACTGATTTAATTCTTAATTTCACTAGAAATATATATTCACAGAAACTACTAGAAACTACTACAGGGAGCCCTCCCCAGTATTTGCTGAAGTTCTACTCAAACTCAGATAAGCACCAGGACTCCAGGGATGCCAGCCACTCCTCTGGATCCAAAGATGCCTCGGCCAATGCAGGGCTTCTCCTCATCTCTGGGCTGCAGGCTGAGGATGAGACTATTTCTGTGCTACAGCTCATGACGTGGGAGCAGCTACCATTACTCACAGTGTCTCAGAAGAGGAGGAAGTGACATAAATCCCTATGCACACAGATAATGCTTATGAACATTTTTTTCAGTGAGAAACTTACCTGGAGAAACATGCGTGAGGTGGAGGTGGGGGGTCACCTGCAGAAGGATCTGTCCTTGAACAAGGAAAACATTCATGTTTGAATGTAAAGAAAGAGAAAATAGGGCATCTAAGGAATATACTGACGGATCAGGTAAAAGCCCAAGTGTACATCCCCACAGGGTGTGGGAATGAATACAAGCTGCCCAGCAAACATTATCCACATAAGCTTCACCATCTTATTCCATAAAGTGTGACCTTGTGTCTCTACTGATGTACCCACAGCTGATATATTGACACTAACTCTGGTCACAGACACAGTGTCTTCTCTCTGAACCAGCTACACATGCACTTGGACCAAATCCTGCAGACTCTCCCTGACAACACCCCACACCCTCTCTCCTCCCCTCCTCTCTGCTCCCCTGTGCCTCAGACCTTCAGGCTCCGCCTCTGACTCTTGAGGTCTAAATTCCCTCTCCACACAAAATTGCAGAGAACACTGAAAATGATCTTGTCCTAGTTTCCTGTCTCAATGTTCCATCTCTAGGGAGGAGAATGACCAGAAAATAGAGCTACATGCAGTCCCTTATATTCTTCTTCCTGCTGTCAACCCCAGGCTCTGGGTTTCTGCTCCCAACATTCCCAGTCAGTCTCTTTAATATGAAAATAAAATTTATATGTTTTTCAAAAAGTGATGTGTGTATCCTACCTTTCAGTATTTGCATATAGAATCTATTCATTTTTGCTCCTCCCTCACAATTAATTGGTCCCCTGTCCATGATGAGGATTGACAGAATCCATGAAGGCAGAGTCACCTGCAGATTTCAAAATATATAATCGGTTTTCCTATGCCCCCAAATCAGTTTCCTAAGAACTATCTAAGCAGTAGATCCACCATGGAAACATTTTCCTCTGGTCTGTGATGTCATAGGCTTTATCCCTCTCCCAGAAATAAAAGTCAATGCTATCTTCTGTTCAACCCTGGTAGATACCTGGGGACACAGAGGAATGTGGAGCACAGTGGGGAGTGGGGTCAGGAGAGAGGAGGCTGTGCTTAGCCCCGTCCTGTCTTTCCTGAGACCCGAAGACAATGCAGCGGCAGGTCTTACGTGTGCAGGGGGGAAACATTCACAGACTTCTTGTCCCTCAACAAGACCTGAACTTCTAATTCAGTGAATTGTTAATAGTTCTGTTCTCCAGTGCGTCCCCACTGCCTGAAACAGATCCTCCTCCAGGAAGAGATCTTTGAGACCCTTGCCTTTTCATCGAGTCTCCTCCAGGTTTAAGAGAGAATGAGCTTCATGGATATTTATCCCTCAGGGTGTAGAGAAGACCCTAGAAGGATAGAGGCCACTTGGTGTCATTTTTGGTCACACACACACACACACACACACACACACACACACACACACGCCTCATCTCTGTGAGTGTATAGTGTCCTGCATTCTGCATTTTTCAGGCTTCTCTGTCCCTCCAGAAGTTAGGGTCAACCTGGGCTCACCCAGCCCAGTGTCACAATGTGCAGGAGGGGGCATCCCCATCAGCAAGAAATGCCAGAAATATGAGCGTGACTGGGGTCCTGTCACCAGGGACGCCAGAATGTGCCCTGTACACCTGCTCTGCTGGAATGAGGCCGATGCCCAGGAACCCAGGGGGAATCTCTGTCCCTGTGGGCAACTCAGCCCCGAACTACATCTGGGCTCAAGTCAGTGCTTAAGTCTGATCAGGACATTGATTCTGGGACAGCAACTTCAGTGCGGCTCACACAGAGCTCAAGGCCCGTGGGGACAAGACACACAACCCTCCTGTGCTCTTTTTTTTTTTAAGATTTTATTTATTTATCGACAGAGATAGAGACAGCCAGTGAGAGAGGGAGCACAAGCAGGGGGAGTGGGAGAGGAAGAAGCAGGCTCATAGCGGAAGAGCCTGATGTGGGGCTCGATTCCGGATCGCCGGGAACACGCCCTGAGCTGAAGGCAGACGCTTAACCGCTGTGCCACCCAGGTGCCCCAACCTTCCTGTGTTCTTAGTCCTGGGCTGTCATTCCCTCAGTCACACCAGTGACACCTCCATCCAGGCTGGACCTCTGCTGAAGAGTCTGTACCAACCGAGGGCCTCAGGGCATGTGACCTCAGGGACACAGTACCCCTTATCACCACCTCACCAGGAATCACGTGTGGGACCTTTGAAAAAATTTCTGGGTCAAGTTGGCCTTGGGTAGTAGAAATTCATTGCTCTAGTCATGGGTGGTTGGATGGACAGTTGCTCTATTCTGAGCATGTTGGAAACAAGACTCAGCAACTATAGCTGTGCCTACCCCTGAGACAGTCTGACCCTTAATGAGTCCTTCCTGGAAGCTCTGTGATTGGTAATTCCATCACTGAGATGGCTCTCAAGTGCATAGGAACAGGCTCTTCATGGGGTTTCCCTGTGCACCGAGTTGGGCTTTCCCACTTCTACTTGTAGGACCAGGACTTCTATACAAAATTCATGATTCAAATGATAATAATAATAACAAATGAAATGACTTAGAAACAAGTTTGTAGAGCCCTGTTCAACCAAGAACTAGAAGGCATTTCTGTCCCATTATTTTTTCATCCAGGTTTTCAGTACTACTTCCATCCACATTCTCTCTAAAATAAGCACGGATCTGTGAATGGTACACTAGTGACTGTACCTTTATCTTCCCATTGACATTGTCATTGAGTTGACATCATTCTTACTGAGTTGAATGTTGTATAAAATCACACATTCATTTTAAGATAACAGTTGTCTAAGTGGTGACTAAAGTATAATCTCTGAAACTAAGTTCATCTCAGAGCATCTGTAGCTGTCACTACTTCTAGGATTTCCTGCAGGTTTGCACTTTGTGCTCTGAGGTCAGTGCCACACACAGCGTCATGTGGCAGGGCTCCTCCAGACTGTGCCTGTGCTGGGAGGACAGATCCTAGGAGGGAATCACTGCCCACAGTGTGTAGAGAGCTGTTTTTTTTCGTGGAGGCGGATAGTGACAGATGACAAAGATGTCCCGTGTGTAACCCTCTAGGAATGCACATGAGATCTTCTACCCCAAACCTGGAGAGAAGTGTTCCCTCTCTCCTCAGTGCTGAAGGAACTTCTGGGAAAGGAGAACTCTGGAAACCAGAGAGGAATCAGGTAAGTGGAAAGAAATCAACCTCCTGCACAGAACTGTCCGTGTGTCCGTGTGGACCCATCAGTGCTCTGGACCGGATCCTCCTCTATGTGGTTCTACAAGAGTCACCAGCTCAGTCTTGCCCCTTGAACAGCAAGGAGTTATGGACAAACACACTACGTGGAGCTGAGTAGAGGGAAAATGTGTCCTGAGGTGATAGGAGGCCACATAAGGGGAAACATGCCCTGACCCCAAAGAAGGTGACATGGACAGTGCAGTGGGGAGGTAGGAGTTCTCTCTGATGGGTCCATTGTGTCTCCATGTCACACAATGCTGTGTCTGGGCCTGGACACCAGGGGGTGCCAGTCACTTGATTCTGAGGGTCAAGGGTTAACCAGAGCAGGGACCTGCCACCTGGTGCTGCCCATGCCCTCTTTTCAGGGCCCACAGCTGTGACCTCCCCACCCCCTGGTCCCACACAACCCCTCCCCTTCCCACACCCCTGACATCCTCAGACAGAGGGACCTGACCAAGTCAGTGAGGGTTCAGGGAGCTGGGGTCTCATTTGCATGTTTGGTCCCTCCCTCTCTCAGAGGATGAAAAGGGCAAGGGAGAGATTAGGGGAGGCTCTGTTCAGTTGTGGGGCCACAGAAGGCAAGATCTATGATGACTTCCACCATGGCCTGGTGTCCTCTCCTCCTCGCCCTCCTCGCTCACTGCACAGGTGACTTGATGCAGGGAGAGGGGAAGGGGTCCTGGGAGGTTAAGTGGGACCTGATTCCTCCTCTTGTCTCTAGACCCCAGCCTCACCCTCTCTGTGTCTCTCCCCCTTGCAGGGTCCTGGGCCCAGTCTGTGCTGACTCAGCCACCTTCCGTGTCTGGGGCACTGGGCCAGAAGGTCACCATCTCCTGCACTGGGAGCGGCTTCAGCATCGGAATTGTTGTTGTGAGCTGGTACCAACAGCTGCCAGGAAAGTCCCCTAAACTCCTCATCTATGATAATGACAAAAGACCGTCAGGTGTCCCTGACCGATTTTCTGGCTCCAAGTCTGGCAACTCAGGCTCGCTGACCATCACCGGGCTCCAGGCTGAGGATGAGGCTGCTTATTACTGCCAGTCCATTGATGTTAGTCAGGGTGCTCACACAGTGCTCCAGCCCTGTGGGGAAGTGAGACAAAAACCGGCTGCCCCAACATTAATGGGGCTGCCTGTGCATCTCGACTCTGGCCAAGTCATCTGCTGCTTTGTTTGATATAAACTGAATCTGAGACCCACCTCAATGTTGTTTGCAAAGTCTTTCCACATTCTCTTAAATTTCTCCTTGAAACCGGTCCCTGGGAGCAATTTATTGTGTGAGTTCCTCAAATTGAGCACAAATTCCCAAGTGCCAGGGGCAGCTACCTTGAGGCAGAGTCCATGACAGGTCAGGGCAGAAACAGGGACACAGAATCCAGCTCTGAGTCAGGACACGTTGGGACTGTCCAAAATGTGTCCTGGTACCAACAGCTGCCATGAATGGCAAACAAATCTTCAACTATTTTGATGATTACACCCCCTGGGGGCCCTGATCCATTTTCTGGTTCCATGTCTGGCAGCTCTGGCTCCTAGACCATCACTGGGCTGAGGTCTGAAGAGGAGGCCATTCCTCCCTGTCCCTCCTGTGACAGAATTTCAAGGCTCACACAGAATCCCAGGGCCTTAAGCTGAGACCAAAATCCCTTTCTCATCTTCTGGGAGGGTGAGGTCCCAGCAGCCACCCAGGCTTCTTGCTTCTGCTGTTCCTGCTGCTGCCACCATGGGTCTAGGTCCATGCAGGGGCACCACTGAGGAGTGAGGGCCCCTCCTTCCGTCTGTCCTCAAAGACACTCACTGCAGCCCCTTCCTAGGCAAAGGATCTCACAAGACACAGAAGGTTCATCTCCCCCATCACGTTGGGACAGATTCTCTTTGCACTGAGGTTAACGGACTGGGGATGGCAGGCTCACTCTGCTGATCTCACTCCTGGCTTCTGAGCACTCCCCCTCCTAGGTCATTTACCTGTTTCCAGAAGTTTTCAGACCTATGTAATCTTCTTTTTAGCCTTCTGTAGGAATATCTGTTCCTTTTGCACATTGGGGTAATTTCTTCTGCCGCTGCTGCATGAGCCCTGAGTATCTATGGCTGAATCACATATTTGGATCTTCTGAAATAACTCCATGTCCATTACTATCAATGCTGAGATCTAACCAGTATTTTTTCTTGTTCGCTTGCATTGTCTAACACTTGCAGAAAGATGTTGAATAATAACATTTAGGTCATATTTCCCTGTTCCTGAACTTGTAGAAATGTCCTCCCTCCAGCCACCCCATTAGCTAATTTCTTGACTGTGGGAATGAGTTCTACGTGTGTGGGAGATAGTGTGTTATCACGGGATGAGTGTCTCTTTCTGTTTCTATTTTATGTGGGTTTTATTAGGGCTTTGGTTTCAATTTAGTCAAAGGATCTTTCAAGGTCTAGTGAGATCATGCTATTTTCACGGTGATTTATTAATATGATATCTTATCTTAGAACATTTATCAATATGGAATCCCACCCTATATCTGCAATAAATCACTATGGTCACAGTGTAGGACCATATTAATCTGATAATGGAATCTCACGTTGACATTTTATTTAGAACATTTATATCAGTATTTCATAATATTTGCAGTTTTCCTTTTCTGTATTTTATGTATCAAGTGTATGTAACAATGTTACATTTCTTTTTATAAGAATTTAAATTTTCTATGGTTTTTCACTGTTTTCACAACCTATATATATGAAGCAAACCTGTGGAACTGTGGTCTCTGAAGACTTGTTAGTAGTTCTTGTGATGCTAAAGCATCTTATGCTATTTGAGGAGTAGTTCCTAATAACATTGTCTATTTTTTCCTAAGGAAATTGGTCTGTTAATTCATTTTTAATGGAAAAATTTTTCTTCATAATAAAGTAAGATTTTTATTTAATATTAAAATACAGGTTAATATTATGCTTTTTTCCCTTTCTTATTTTTATTCACCAGTCATTTCTCATTTGCATATTTGTGTATTATCCATTTTCATTCAAAAGTTATTAAGTGGTTTGTTCTATTCTATCATTCAAAAACCAGATTTCCAAGCACCAATTAGATTTAACTGCAGGCTGTGATTATGGAGGTACCAGGGGGCTCTGGATGCCCGACAAGAGAGCAGAGACTGATGCCCACCCCATTCACAGATGGGAAGAGCCTGAGCCTGTTCCAGTGGTACTGGGAACAATGACCCCAGCCTTGGAGAAACTGAATGATGTGACTCCCTCAGCCCATGGGGAAACCTAGGTCATCTCTTCCTTCATCCTGTGACTAGAACCGTCGCCAGCCCAGCATGATTGAGGGAACGGACACGGGGAATGGCAGGCCCACATTGGCATGAATGACTATTCCCAAAAAAAGGGAAAGAAGGAGCCACAACCCCACTGTGGTGCTCAGGAGACTGTGCTGTCATAGTCTCACAGAGGAGTCCCTGCCCTCACTTGCAGGACGTTGGGCCCACCCAGCCCTACCCATGTGGGATTCCAGTACTGCCATCTGTTCCCTCTCTGGACATGTGAAGGGCAGGAACTATCAAAGTCAGCACAATTAATATCTCTGTCCATGTGACCAAGTGTCAACTACAGCAAGTGGGAACAGGGCTCTTCTGATGGGAAGAAGGTCTGTGGGGTGTCCTGAGAGGATTGAGGAGGTGGAACTCTCTCAAATTGGAGAGTGCAAAGTTAGTGACAGATGAGAAGTCACTCGGTGCACAGAGACTTCTCTACCTGAGAGCGACCTGAGCTGTGACTGGATCAATCTTCTCACAGGTTCTCTCTGCCTGCCCAGCTTCCTCTCACCCTCAGACGTTCACTCCACTACACTCTGCATGCTCCTCAGACAGCTCCCCAGGGTAGGGTAGGGGCTCTGTGTGGGGAACCAGCGATGATCCAGGCAGAGGAGTCTCTCTCTCTCTGCCATAGATGGTCCTCCCTCACCCGGCACTCCTTTGCTTCACCTTTTCTCTCTCCGGGGCATCCTCAAACATTTGTGCTCCTGCCCGTCTGTTAATTGACTTTTGCCCCTCATTCTAATCACCTGGAACTCTGAGAGGATAGGGAGCAAATCCCACCTTCACTTGGGATTCCACGAAGGACCCCTCTCCTCTTTCCTCAGCTGAAACAGAGAATGCCTTACCCTGCACCACATTTTTCTATGTACCTTCATAATTCTGTCCCCAACTTCTCCTTCTAATACGTACCGTTGTCCAAGACCAGAGCAGAATTGAGACTTGTATGTGGGGTGGATGTATGGAAATAAACAGTGACCTCATACGGAGAAGATACATCAACCCAAGGGAACCAATGTTCTGTTGAAGGTCCATGTACCTTCACAAATGTCCTCATTCAGGTCCTTCCTTACAGGGGGAGCACAGAGGTGGGCCAGACCCACACAGCTAGGGGAGGACTGATGGTGTTTGGCAAATTCCTGACCTAAGGATTCAGTCAGATGGCCCCCTTCTCCTTCAACATGAATTACCCTCTGGTGAACATCCCTGAACTTTTGTGTGTACATATATCATATCCCTCTGACTCCTATGTATTTTAGATATTAACATACATTTCAAATACTGATCTTATAAATCAAAATTTGCACTTTATGAATATTTGGCTCCTAGTATAGAGAATCAATACTGAATGAATTTTGTAACTTCTTAAATTATAATTGAAAATGTCTCAGTAGTGGAGCATATGAATCACTAAAATAAAAGTATAATTACCTGGAAATAATTTATAATCAGAAACGTATAGGTTACTAACTGCACAATTCTGATTGATATATAAAAGTAAAGAAGAGTAATTATCTTCACCTCTAAATAATCCCACAGCCCAAAGTGGGTGTCAAAGCTTGCAGCGTTCTCCCTAGATATCATTGATCCCAAAGAATTCAATCAGGGTCTAGGGAGGAGATGGGGGAGATGCTGGAAGCTGGAGGAGGGAGTGGGATCTCATCAATTAGCAAAGAGGGGCTACTGGGGGGAGATCGTTGTTCTCTTCCGGGGTCCACACCCTGAGGGAGCAGAGATTTGGAAACAGGAATCTCCTCTGTGTCTTGACAGAGCCACTGGGTTAGGTATAGAGAGGTGGCTCCTTACCAGCCATTACTATTACTCCCTCATCTGCAGCAATCAGAGAATACTTGGTCCTTGTGAAATACATGTTTCACAAATGACTACATACGTTCTGGAGCACATAAACGAGGTACTTCTCAAACTGGAAAAGAAGAAAAGCTTTAGCATTTCTATTTTCCCCATGTGTAGTGGAGGCAGCACATGTTCTGTTTAATTATTTACCTCCTCCTATGCACAGTCTACACTGTGAGATTGGTCGTTTCATGGTCATGGCTGCATAGCTTCCCTTTACTTTTCCCTCCTACCCCATTACCTTTTACTACTGTTCCAAAATAGTGAAAAAACTCTATCATCAACCCTAAACGGTATCTATCTAGTATCTCCTGCAGGAGTTCAAGTATTAATTCCCTACAACAATTAGGTGTTTTTCTCTATGCCAACAATGAAGAAGCTCAAAAGGTATTAAAAAGAAAAAAGCGATTCCATTTAGGATAACATCAAAAGGAATAAAAACTTTAGGAATGAACTTATGAAGTAGGAAAAGACTTGTAAACTGAAAACTAGAAATGAATGCTGAAAAGGGCTTAAATAAGTGAATTCCATGGAGCTCTGAACAAAACTTCTTGGTTAGGGTCCAATGTGCTTAAAGGGCCTTGAAGGAAGAACCCTTCAGAAGGGAAGAGGGCTCCATTCATAGTAATGTTCTCTTTATATCAACCATCATACTAAGTAAAATTACAAATCTAGTCTAAAAACATATTAAATATATCAGAGGGTCAAATAAATAAGACTCTCAGGCTAACAGTTAAGGAAAATTTGAACCCTGTGAAGTAGGATAGAGCAGAAGACACAATTTCCCTGATGGCCTTATATTGTCAGAGACAACGTAGGCTGAAATGCCCTTGCAGTGAGGGCTGAGGACCTGACAGGAGAATCTATAACCAATAAGAAAACAACAAAGACCACACTGAAAGACAAGTCCACCTAGAATCATGATGAGGTGTGAACCACCTCCGTATTCTGAGAATGTTAAGGCCTTTACTTCTTCAAAATGATAGTAGACTGGTTGACCTCCAGAACCTGGAGGAAGAAAACTCCAGTGTCAGGTAATCCTGAAATATCTGGTAATATAAGCACTGTGCAGTTCATCATGTATTTAACAGTCTGGAGGCCATTAGTGACTTGAATAAAAGTCTCAGCCCCAAACACCAGAGGGCACCTCCTCATTCTACTGCCCTGGGGAGTGACATTAGCATTACCAAGTTGCACAGTCTGGACACAATTCCAGTAGGGCTGGGTAGTGTCAGAGGGGCTGGTGGACTAAGCATCTGAGTCCAGGAGGGGGCTCTGTGGCACTGGTTCTGTGAGAGCTGATTTATGGCCCAGACCAAGTAGGAAAACACACTAATTCTTGCACACTTGGCAGGCAGGGTCCTCACTGAAGTGTGATTGTGCAGCACAGGGGCTGCTGGAGCCACATGAGTGATCACCTCTGACTCACATTCTCCTGTCACATACCATCCTCCATGCCCATAGAGACAGTCTTCAGGCTGGTGTTCAGGCAGGGACAGAAAATCCTACTCTTGGACTAATTTGCATATTGAAAAAAATATCACCTGTAGTGTTACCTGGGTCTAGGACAAGAAACCCCTGGAAGGCAAGATGGGAATGCCAACAATTAGTCCTGAAGGAGTAGAGCTCTGGGGCTTCTCTGTCCTTTCCTGATTCCTCCCCTCACCTACCCTCATAGAAGGGGAATTCCTTCAGGGCTGAGAGAAAAATGCAGAGGGGAGTCATTTGTGCTGCTTTGCTCCCATCATCTGCCAGAGTGATAGCCACCCTTTTGTTTCTGTCACATTATTGCTTCAAGCCCTGCTTTAGAGGCCTAAATCAGACTGTACTATTCCATCATCCGTGATAACTGCGTCTATGTTAGAAGAAAATAAAATTCATATTTATATTTATACTTATATATAACGAATAATCTATTAACAAACATTACATATTACAAAATTTTATTACATAAAATTTATAAACAGATAAACTCATATTAAATGCATCATATACTTATGTATGTACAAAATACAGGTACTGTAATAATATGTAGGTGTCAAACATAAAACATAATACATTATATGTAAATATATGTATTTTATTATATGTTTATGTATATGTATATGTTTATGTCTGTTATATATTGTATATTAAAATTTGTATATTGTATAGTATAAATCATATACTATGATATATATATCTATATCTATCTATCTATCTATCTATGCATTATTTAGAAGCCTGGGACAGAGAAAGTAGCACAAATTAATTTTCTTTTTCTTAAAGATTCTATTCATTTATTTGACAGAGAGGGAGATCACACAAGCAGAGAGAGGTGCAGAAGCAGAGTGAGAAGCAGGCTCCCCACTGAGCAGGGAGCTCCATGCATGGCTCCATCACAGGACCCTAGGATCATGACCTGAGCTGAAGGTAGATGTTTAACCAACTGAGCCACACAGGCGCCCCACAAATTCATTTTCTGATTCTAGGAAAACAATAAAAGGAAAGCCAGAAGGCATAACACCCTATGAATACAGCTGATTCACATAAGTAGAATCCATGTTATACAGAAAGACATTCACCTTGATCCAGAGAGGAATGGGGCTGAGATGAGGTGACTGAAATCGCTGGATAATGTGAACACAGACCTTGGGGAAAGAAGAAAGGACGACGCACTGAGCCATGTGTCAGAGGACCTGAGCAGAGAGAGCATGTGAGATTCCAGAGCTGCTGCCCTGACATACTGTGGGAGAGGAACACAAAGTCATGGACATACTGGTATGAGATTCACTGATTTTCTAGCCCCTGGTGGACAGTGTACTGAGAGATGAAAACACAACTCAGAGAGAGCACTTTTCTGGTCTAGCAGCCCCATCCAAGGGCCACCAGGGGGGCGCTCCTCTATAGAGTTGGCTCAGGCCTCCCTCCAGAGGTCAGGGATCCTGGCTGATTAGTGTGATAACACAATTTATTCACAAAGAAATATATAATAAACGCCATAGCTCTCACACTGTCATGATTTTAGTTATTGTTTCTAAATGGGTTATTATTGGTCGTTTATTTCTATATTTTATACTGACTTAACAGAAGGTGATACTCTGTTACTCAGATATTTCCATTCTTTTTTGTAATTCTTCCTTTTTCTCTCAACTTCTAGATCCTCCTTATTTTCAAATTGGATGCACATAACACAACAAACTTTACTCCACCGTATCAAAGAATCCTTTGTTTGACAGGCATAAAATAATTGATGAGGAATCTTTGTGTGATATGAGTTGAGCTCTCAAACACAATGAGAAATGTAAACAGTAACCCCATGGATTACATGAAACACACAATATACCAAGAATTCTGAAATGAAAATAAAATCATATTTTATTTCCCACTTTGATGAACACTGACTTTGTGGCTGAACTTCAAAGATAACTGGAGAAATGTTATCTTCCTGCTCCTTCTCTCCCTCTTCCACCTCCTCAGTTCTAATACTCTGACCTACTCTTCCAGTTCCCTTTTTTCCATAGGACACTGTTCAGGAAAGGGGGTTAAATGATTCATAATATTCCCACCAACTGATTCAGACACTGTATCATTTTTATTTCTTATTATGAGTCTCATGTTTTCCTAATTTATCATCTGATGTTGGAAGGAGTGTCCTAATTTATCAGTGAGGTTATTACTTTTATTCTGAAACACTGCAGGTACTTTGAAGTGACTCCAGACTATTGATGGCTTCTGAGAGTGGAAGACAGCTGGCATTCTGAGGCTGACAGTGCAGCTCTGCATGTGGACCCCAGCATTGGTCCTCCCACTGATGTTGCTGGAGACAGTTTCAAGGACTGTGTCAGTAGGAGACCCTGTCCCTTCACACACCCACATAGGACTCTGTGATTTACCATTGGATTTATGACTGGAGAGAAGAGGGCCACTAATCTCCTACAAAGGGCATAATCAGGAATTTTACCGAGAAGGGAAAATTTCCAGGCATGGCGACAAATTGGGATGAACTAGAAGGACTAGGAGGTGGAGAACACACACATCTCCTCATTCAGCTTTCAGGCTTTCCAGAAAAGAAACTTGATTCCGAGGTCACCAGAGTTCTGGGGGAGCTCATTTGGTGAAGGACCACACCCCATGACTCAGTGTCCCAGTACCCTATAGGTATTGGTCTGGGTGAGGTCCTAGCACCTGTTTCATTCATGATTTCTCCCAGGGGACACCATGGTGACACTGGGACAGGGAGAGAGAGAAAGCTGATTTGCATAAAATACCTTCTCCTTCTAACGGGTTTGAGTGCATGAAAAGCTCCCAAGGACACTCCACTCAAAATCAGGAACCTGAGAATGCCATGTCCTGTAAGCGTCCTCACCATGGCCTGGACTGTCTTTCTTCTCAGGTTCTTCACTAGAGGCTCAGGTCAGATGAAGGGACTCTGCAACTGTGGTGGGACACATAAAAACAGTGTCTCAGGGTGACTCTTGTCTCCCGTAACAGCACTTGTCTCTCCTTTGGTTTTAGGGGAAGATTGTCAGATTGTGGTGACCCAGGAGCCATCACTGGCAGTGTCTCTAAGATGGATGGTCATACTCACTTGTGCTCCTAGGTTTGGGTAAGTCTCTACCAGTAACTGCCCTGGCTGGTATAGCAGACCCCAGAATGGGTTCCCTACTCCCTTACCTACCACATAAAAACTATCCCTCTGAGGTTCCTGATCGCTTCTCTGGACCCATCTCTGCCACAGAGGGCAAAACCACCCTTATCATCATTGGAGCTCAGCCTGGGGATGCGGCCAACTATCACTATATGCTCTATGTGAGTAGTGGTGTTTATGGAGTGATTCAAATCAATGGGAGAGTGCAGCCAGGACTTCTCATGGGCTCAGAATGGCTCAGCCCTTAGAGCTGGAGAGAATGTGATAGGGGCACCAATAGAAGTGAGACTCCCTAGCCCCATTTTTCTGTCAAGTGGTTCATTAGCATGTGCCTCATTCATCTCTCCTGGGGTGTGTCCATCTTTCCAATGTGATCCACTAAGACTAGGATTCCTCTCTTTCTCTGCTTAGATTGATGGGGAGGAGAGACTGTCTTTATTCCACCGGATGTTTTTTCCTGCTTTATCAAAAATTAGTTGCCCAAAGAGCCGAGGGTCCATTTCTGGGTTTTCTATTCTGTTCCATTGGTCTATGTGTCTGTTTTTGTGCCAGTACCATGCTGTCTTTGTGATCACAGCTTTGTAGTACAGCTCGAAATCCGGCATTGTGATGCCCCCAGCTTTGTTTTCCCTTTTCAACAATTCCTTGGCAATTCGGGGCCTTTTCTGGTTCCACACAAATTTAAGGGCTGTTTGTTCCAGTTCTTTGAAAAATGTCTTTGGTATTTTGATCGGGATAGCATTGAAAGTGTAGATTGCTCTGGGTAGCATGGACATTTTAACTATGTTAATTCTTTGGATCCATGAGCATGGAATATTTTCCCATCTTTTTGTGTCTTCTTCAATGTCTTTCAAGAGTGATTTGTAGTTTCTAGAATATAGATCCTTTACATCTCTGGTGAAGTTAATTCCGAGATAACGTATGATTTTTGGTGCTATTGTAAATGGGATGGATTCCCTAATTTCTCTTTCTTCAGTCTCATTATTCGTGTATAGAAATGCAATTGATTTCTGAGCATTGATATTGTATCCTGCCACATTACTGAATTGCTCTATAATTTCTAGTAGTTTGGGAGCGGATTCTGTTGGGTTTTCCATGTAGAGTATCATGTCATCTGCCAAGAGAGACAGTTTGACTTCTTCTTGCTGATTTGGATACCTTTTATCCCTTTTTGTTGTGTGATTGCTGTTGCGAGGACTTCTAGTACTGGGAAAATTGGTCAGCTACATGGGAAAGAATGAAATTTGACCACTCTCTCACACCATACACAAAGATAAACTCCAAATGGATGAAAGACCTCAATGTGAGACAGGAATCCATCAAAATCCTAGAGGAGAGCATAGGCAGCAACCTTTATGACATTGGCCACAGCAACCTTTTTCACGACACATCTCCAAAGGCAAGAAAAACAAAAGATAAAATGAACTTGTGGGACTTCATCAAGATAAAAAGCTTCTGCACAGCCAGGGAAACAGTAAAAAAACAAAAAACAAAAAACTAAGAGCCAACCCACGGAATGGGAGAATATATTTGCCAATGATACTACAGATAAAAGACTGGTATCCAAGATCTACAAAGAACTTCTCCAACTCAATATATGAGAAACAAATAAACAAATCATAAAATGGGCAGAAGATATGAACAGACACTTTTCCAATGAAGACATACAAATGGCTATCAGACACATGAAAAAATGTTCAAAATCATTAGCCATCAGGGAAATTCAAATCAAAACCACATTGAGATACCACCTTATACCAGTTAGAATGGCAAAAATTGACAAGGCAGGAAACAACAATTGTTGGAGAGGATGTGGAGAAAGGAGATTCCTTTTACACTGTTGGTGGGAATGCAAGTTGGTACAGCCACTCTGGAAAACAGTGTGGAGGTCCCTTAAAAAGTTAAAAATTGAGCTACCCTATGATCCAGCCATTGCACTAATGGGTATTTACCCCAAAGTTACAGACGTAGTGAAGAGATGAGCCATATGCACCCCAATGTACATAGCAGCATTGTCCACAATAGCTAAATCGTGGAAGGAGCCGAGATGCCCTTCAACAGATGACTGGATTAAGAAGATGTGGTCCATATATACAATGGAATATTACTCAGCTATCAAAAAGAACAATTACTCAACATTTGCTGCAACATGGACGGCACGGGAGGAGATAATGCTAAGGGAATTAGGTCAAGCAGAGAAAGACAATTATCATATGGTTTCACTCATTTATGGAACGTAAGAAGTAGGAAGATTGGTAGGAGAAGAAAGGGAAGAAGAAAGGAGTGTAATCAGAAGGGGGAATGAAGCATGAGAGGTTATGGACTCTGAGAAACAAACTGAGGGCTTCAGAGGGGAGTGGGGTGGGGAATGGGATAGGCCGGTGATGGGTAGTAAGGAGGGCATGTATTGCATGGTGCACTCGGTGTTTTAGGCAAGTAATGAATCATGGAATTTTACATAAAAAACCAGGGATGTACTGTATGGTGACTAATATAATATAATAAAAATATTATTAAAAATTTTTAAAAATAAAATAAAATATTAATTATTCTAAGAAAAAACACATGGAGTTGGTTCTATGAAAGAAGTAACAGAATTAGCTCAGGAGCGCACATGTCTGAACTGAAAACAAGAGTTCCAGAGCACACACTTGAACTAGACTGAAACTGGGAGCTCGGGAGTGTGTGCGGGAACCGGGGGCAGCTGGCCATGTTAGAGCACAAAGGAGAGAAATGTCCCTATAATAAATATCTATGCCCCCAACAGGGGAGCAGCTAGATACACAAGCCAACTCTTAACCAGAATAAAGAGACATATAGGTAATAATACGTTAATAGTAGGGGAGCTCAACACTCCATCTCAGCAATAGATAGTTCACCTAAGCAGAAAATCAACAAAGAAACAAGAGCTTTGAATGACATACTAGAACAGATGGACCTCATAGATATATACAGAACACTACAACCCAGAACAACAGAATACTCATTCTTTTCGAATGCACGTGGAACTTTCTTCAGAATAGACCACATACTGGGTCACAAAACAGGTCTCAACCAATACTAGTACCTGCATTTTCATAATAACATTGTCATTGAGTTTAAATCAATCTTAGTGAGAGGAATTTTGTATGAAGGAACATACACCCATTTAAAATGCACGGTTGGCTAAGTGGTGATTAATACATAAACTCTGTCACTGAAGCCCTGTCAGAGCATCTGCAGTTGTCACTCCTCCCCTCTTGGAACTTCAGGCATGTTTGCCATTTTTGCTCTGAGGTCAATGCCACACCCAGACTCCCTTATCAGAGCTCCTGCAGACTTGCGTTTGTGTGCTGGGAGGACAGATTCTAGGAGGGAATCACTGCCCACATCACCATTTCACATAATGGTATATCTGAGTCTGGACACCAAGGGGCTCACAGGGCCTATTTAGAAGAGTAAGGGGTGATCAGAGCTGGATCCTGCCACCTGGTACTGCCTCTGTCCTCTGCTCAGGGCTCACAGTTCTGACCCCCCCCTTCCCCCACACAGCCTTTCCTCTCCCCAGCCCCCTGATATTCTCAGGCAGAGAGACCTGACCCAGGGCCAGTGGGGGTCAGAAAGCTGGGGGTCTCAATTGCATGGACATCCTCTCAGAGGATGAAGAGGGGAAGGGATATATGCGGAGAGGCTCTGTTAAGCTGTGGGGCCACAGAAGGCAGGATCAAAGATGACCTCCACCATGGCCGAGTCCCCTCTCTTCCTCAACTTCCTCACTCACTGCACAAGTGACTGGATGCAGGGATAAATGAAGGGGCCCTGGGGGCTATATGGGGTCCTGCTTCCTCTTCTTTTCTTCAGACCCAGCATCACCCTCTGTGTGTCTCCCTCTCCCTTCCAGAGTCCTGAGCCCAGTCTATGCTGACTCAGCCACCCTCAGTGCCTGGGGCCCTGGGACAGAGGGTCACCATCTCCTGCACTGGAAGCAGCTCCAACATTGGTAGTTATGGTGTGCAGTGGTACCAACCACACCCAGGAACAACCCCCAAATGCATCAGCTATGGTAGTAGTAACTGACCTCAGGGATCCTGGGTCATTTCTCTGGTTTGAAGTCTGGCAACTCAGGTGTCCTGACCATCACTGGGCTCCAGGCTGAGGACAAGGCTGATTATTACTGCCAGTCCATTGACAGCAGTCTCAATGCTCACAGAGTGCTCCTGGCCTATGGGGAAGTGAGACAACAACCTGCTGTCCCCACAGTGATGGAGTTTCCTTGTGCAGCCCCAATCTTCTGCCAAGACTGTGGCTTCTCTTTTTGTTTGGCCTAAAACTGAGGCCTGAAACCAAAAAGCGAACATTCTCTAGTGTATGTCCTTGTTTTTCAATTCTGTCCCCACAGTCTGTCCCTGTAGACACATATTTTCTCTTTTAGGCAAACTGAGCAGAAATTCCTTGATGCTGGGACAGGTAGCCCTGGGAACTGAGTCCCTGGGGATTGTGCTAGTCTGCTAGGGCTGCCTTAACAATACTACCGACTGGGCAGATACATCAAAAGATATTAATTTTCTCACAATTCTTAGGCTGATTGTGCAAATTCAAGGTGGTGGCATGGTTAATGTCCCCTGGGGGCTCTCTCCTTGGCTTGCAGATGGACACATTCTAACTTGGTCCTCACATGGCATTTGTTTGTGTGCTCACCCCTGGTGTCTCTACCTTTTCTTATGAAGACAGCAGCCCTATTTATTAGGGCACCAACCTTAAAAATTCATTTATCCATCATCCCTTCCTTTACTGCCTTATCTTAAACATCACAATATGGGTTAGGGTTACCATCCAGTATTTTTAGAGGACATGGTTCAGTCCATATCAACACATCAAGGAAAAACAGGGACAGAGAATACAACTGTGCCTGACTCAGGATAGTTAACCATCCACATGATATGCACGCATGGCATTTACCGAACCCTCACTATATGCACTATGTGGATCTAAGGGCTCAGACCACAGTGTTAAAAAAAAAAGACAGGAAGGGTCCCCATGCTCAGGGAACAGACACAGTCTGGGGGAAGAGAGAAGACACACATGCAAAACATATTGTGTCTCATGATGACTTCCCACCTGGGGACAAAATGACTCCAGTCCCAGGGAAGGACCACACAACACCCCCCCCTGGATGAGAGAGATTGGCCCTCCATAACCCACTTATCAGGAACCCCAGCTTCTAGGATGACTGGACATGATATCCCCACCATCTTCCCTGACACAATCATGGTGACCAGGGAAGGGATGGTCTGATTGGTCTCAGTAACACAGAGCCTGTCTGGTAGGAACTTGGATCAGGCACTAACTAACCATGCAGCTGGGAGATTTGGGTACAAATAGGAGAAGAAACTGATGGAAGTTTCACCAAACAACTCCTCACCCTCCGCATCCTCTTCCTTCCACCCTCTGTGAAGTTCAGGTTGGGGCATGGACTGTGGACTCGGACATCTGGGCACAAGACACAAGCCAGATTGTTCCAATCTCATAAAACTGCAGCTCAGCTCCCTGACAAGTCTGATGTCCCTGCACCCAATCAATTCCAGGACAAACTACTCTCTTCCAGATGCGATGTGCTGATCTGAAACGCAGGCAATCCCGAGAGGTAGAAATCAGAAAAAAAAATATTCCACACATGGTGGCCACTTCCTAACCACCCCACACCTGGTCTCCTCTCCTGTACTGTTAGTCTGTCAGGTGCAGACCACACTCAGCGTTCAGCACAGGAACCTCTCCTTTTGTCCACACACTCCATACTGGGATCCTCCTATTTCCAGGCTTTCTTGTTCACCTCTTTTTCATTTCTGAGAGTCCCCATCTCACAGGCTCTTGGTCACAGGGAGTGAGATCACAGTCTGCCTGACTCTGATTCCACCTTGACTCTGCCCCTGTGAGACACAAAACTAAATATTAAGAGTCGTAACTGAATCTTTTGTTTTTTCCCTCACTTTGGGCTCTCCTTGTCAAAGTCCTTCTGGAATGTTCTTTATCCATTAATGGCATTTTATATCTTCAGGCCTAAGGACATTTCTTTTCCCAAATTCTACTATCTTCTTTATGTTCTCCTCCCCATTCTACCAATCATTTCATGACCCCAAATAATCACCTCCTGTCCATTGCCACAACGAAGTGTGTGTGGGGTGGACTTCAGGAAAAACACAGTGTCAGCAAAGAGGAGTTTCCTTCCTAGGCATCATTCCAGAACCTGAGAAAAGTCATGCTGAGCTTCAAGATTTCAGACTCAGTCACAACTGCATAACTAGATTGGGTAGAAGAATCCTCTTGGATATTTCAGTGAATAAACTTGGAAAGTGTAGGATTGTGAAAAGTTGTACACGTGTGTCCCATACAGAGTATGAACACGTGTCACAAAATCGATACAGCACCATAGTATTGATGATGCCAGCAAAGTGGTAAAGGATTTTAAATAATATATAAGAACATAGTACTTATATTCCACCAAAATGGTGCCAAAATATGATAACTCATGTATTGGAGATGAGCTGGTTCATTTTCTAAAGGATAATACACAAGGAGATTTTAATTTATCTTGTCCTGTGACAAAAAAATCATTTACACGATTTCATTAAATCCAAAGAGTGATTTAGATCCAAAGTGAAACATCCAAAAGAGGCCACTAGATGTTAGATTGCCCTGTCTTACACTTCCACTCTTATCTCCCCTAATGAGGTTCTATTCTCCCACTGTTTCTGTGCCCCATGGTGTACCCTGCTCCCCCTCTGATATATGGTCCCATCCTGACTTCCTTTCTTAGAGCCTCCATGAATCACACTGAACCACCAAGCAAGCCCATTGATCCATCAACCAAAGCCCATCTTCCTGGGCTCCTCAGGCCCTTCCCTGACAGAGGCACCATCTTTCTGAATTCTCATCCCTTTGTACCTGGGGTTCCTATTCTCCTGGGTCATGTTATTCATCTTTATCTCCCTCTCTTTATACCCACTTCATGGACTCTATACAGCATCACCTAAACCCAAGGAATGTTCAAGTCATGCCCTTATCCCCTCAGCTCTCCTGTTGTCTCTGATTCCCTTCTTCCTGTGATCCCAGCAGCCTCCATTGCTCTGACTCATGAGTGCAGTAGTGGACTCTCTGGTCTCCTTCCCTCCAGTGGTGAAGGTGAGGAAGGACAGCCCCATGTAGGATAACCCCTTCTTCTTCAGGGACACCTCAGGAGGCAGGTATGAGGCTATCTGGCTTAGCCTGGGCTTCCACTGTCAACAACCACACCCAACACCAGCCAGGGGCTTAATAAATAGTTACAAGAGCAGACATGCCCCTTCTCCACACAGGCCATATGGCACTGAGCCATGTGGCACCTGAACTGAGGGAGAGTCTATGTGTACATGCTCCTTTCTGTGCCCTAAGTCTGAGAGCTGAGGGGCACCCACCAGGGAGAGAGTCCCCATAGAAAGAGGGGACATGGGAAGCCTCACCCTGTGTGTGACACTCAACGCAGCCAACTAAATCATTGTTTACTACAGTGGGAGAAAAAGGACAAATAAAATTCACAAATAAAGCCTCTGAATCAGGGCTGCCTAGGGGATCAGTCAGACTCCTGGTTTAGGCTCAGGTCATAAGCTTGTTGTCCTGGGATCAAGCCTCACGTTGGGCTCCACACTCAGCCCTGATTCAGCTTTAGGAACATCACTATCCCTCTTCTTCTGTACCTCTCCTTTGGCTCCTACCCCTGACACTTGTGCTATCTCTCTTTCTAAAATAAATAAATAAACCTAAAAAAAAAATAAGTCGCAGCATTGAGAAAGTGGAAATAGAACAAAAGAAAAACCCTCAGGATACAAATATGCCTGTAAGAACCAATTTCACCTAATAGTGAACAGCAGTGTAAAAAATGCCTATTGTGTGATTTTTAAAAAAAAAAAAAAACCTAAACAACAGGACTTACAAACAAAATGATATTTCAAAAGAGAAAGGCCTTGTAAATGCAAAATTCAAATAGTATAGGTTTTCTTTCAGTTAAATACAAGGATTAATTTAGTTTAACTAATGATCTTAGAATGTCATGAATCAATTTTAACACATTGGTGCATTTATTTTTATTTTTTTATTTTGCCCTTAGTTTTTTTATTATGTTAAGATAGCAAACAGATAGTACATCATTTGTTTTTTTATATTTTTTATTATATTATGTTAGTCGCCATACAGTACATCCTTGCAGAAGATATGAACACTTTTCCAATGAAGACATACAAATGGCTAACACACATGAAAAAATGTTCAAAAACATCATTAATTTTTGATGTAGTGTTCAACAACTCATTAGTTGTGTATAACACACAGTGCTCATCACAACATGTGCCCTCCTTAATACCCATCCCCCAGTTACCTCACTCCTGAACTCCCTCCCTTTCATGACCCTTAGTTGGTTTCACAGAGTCCAGTGTCTCTTATGGTCTGTCTCCCTCTCGGATTTCTTCCCATTCAGTTTCCCCTCCCTTCCCCTGTGGTCTTCCATGCTATTCTGTATGTTCCACATATGAATGAAACCATATGATAAGTGTCTTTCTCTGCTTGATTTATATCACTTATCATAGTCCCCTCCAGTTCCATCCATGTCGATGCAAATGGTAGGTATTCATCCTTTCTGATGGCTGAGTAATATTCCATTGTATAGATGCACCACACCTTTTTGATCCATTCATCTGCTGAAGGACATCTTGGTCCTTCCACAATTCGGTTACTGTGGACATTGCTGCTATGAACATCAGGGTGCATGTGCTCCTTCTTTTCACTACATCTGTATCCTTGGGATAAATGCCCAGTAGTGCAATTGCTGTGTCATAGGGTAGTTCTATTATTAATGTCTTGAGGAACTTCCATACTGTTTTTCGGAGTGGCTGTACCAGGTTGCATTCCCACCAACAGTGTAAGAAGTTTCCCTTTCTCCACATCCTTGCCAACATTTGTTGTTTCCTATCTTGTTAATTTTTGTCATTCTAACTGGTGTAAATTGGTATCTCATTGTGGTTTTGATTCATATTTCCCTGATGGCTATTGATGTTGAACATTTTTTCATGTGTCTGTTAGCCATTTGTATGTCTTCTCCGGAGACATGACTGCTCATGTCGTCTCATTTCTTGACTGGATTATTTGTTTTTGGGTGTTGAGCTTGAGAAGTTCTTTATAGAGCTTGGATACCAGCCCTTTATCTGTAGTGTCATTTGCAAATATCTTCTCCCATTCCATGGGTTGTCTCTTAGTCTTCTTTGCTGTGCAAAGTTGTTGTTGTTGTTGTTGCTGTTGTTTTTAATCTTGATGAAGTCCCAAAAGTTCATTATTGCTTTGTTTCCTTTGCCTTTAGAGACATGTCTTGAAAGAAGTTGCTGTGGCCAATATCGAAGAGGTTATTGCCTATGTTGACCTCTAGAATTTTGATGGATTCCTGTCTCACACTGAGATCTTTCACTCATTTTGAGTTTATCTTTGTGTATATTGTAAGAGAATGGTCCAGTTTAATTCTTCTGCATGTGGCTGTCCAGTTTTTTCAGCACCATTTATTGAAGAGACTGTCTTTTTTTCCATTGGATATTCTTTCCTGCTTTGTCAAAGATTAGTTGACAGTACAGTTGAGGGTCCATTTCTGGGGTCATTTATCTGTTCCATTGATCTATGTGTCTGTTTTTGTGCCAATACCATGCTGTCTTGATGATCACAGCTCTGTAATATATCTTGAAGTCAGGAATTGTGATGTCCCCAGATTTGGTTTTCTTTTTAAACTTTTCACTGGTAATTCGGGGTCTTTTCTGGTTCCATACAGATTTTAGGGATGCTTGTTCCAGCTCTGTGAAAAATGTCAATGATATTTTGAAGGGATTGCATTGAAAGCGTAGATTGTCCTGGGTAGCATAAACATTTTAACAATGTTTATTCTTTAATCCATGAGCATGGGATATTTTTCTATCTCTTTGTGTCTTTCTCCATTTCTTTCATCAGTGTTGTGTAGTTTCTAGAGTAGAGATCCTTTACCTCTTTGATTAGGTTTACTCCTAGGTATCTTATATTTTTTGGTGCTATTATAAATGGAATTGATTTCCTAATTTCTATTTCTTCAGTTACATATGTAGTGTGCAGAAATGGAGATTTCTGTGCAATGACTTTGTATCCTGCCACATTGCTTAATTGTTGTATGAGTTCTAATAACTTGGGGGTGGAGTCTTTTGGATTTTCCACATAAAGTATCATGTCATCTCAAAAGAGAGATAGTTTGACTTTGCATTTGCCCACTTGAATGTCTTTTATTTCTTTTTGTTGTCTGATGGCTGAATCTAGGAAAGCTAGTACTATGTTGAACAATATCGGTGAGAGTGGGGATCCCTGTCATGTTCCTGACTTTAAGGGAAAACTCTCAGCTTTTTCCCCATTGAGAATGATATTTGCCATGGGCTTTTCATAAATGGCTTTTATGATATTGAGGTATGTTCCCTCTATCCCTATACTTTGAAGAGTTTATTCAGGAAAGAATGCTGTATTTTCTCAAATGCTGTTTCTGCATTAATTGAGAAGATCATATGGTTCTTGTCTTTTCTTTTATTAATGTTCTCTCTCACATTGATTAATTTGTGAATGTTGAAGCACCCTTGCATCCCAGGAATAAATCACACCTGGCCATGGTGAATAATCCATGTAATGAACTGTTGGATCCTATTGGCTAAAATCTTGTTGAGTGTTTTAGCATCCATGTTCATCAGGGATATTGGTGTATAATTTTCTTTTTTTAAAATGTTTTTTATTATATTATGTTAGTCACCATACAGTACATCCCTGGTTTCTGATGTAAAGTTCGATGATTCATTTATAACACCCACTGTACCATGCAATACGTGCCCTCCTTACTACTCATCACCAGTCTTTTTGATAGGGTCTTTGGTTTTGGGATCAGGGTAATGCCATCCTTATAAAATGAGTTTTGAAGTTTTCCTTCTATTTCAATTTTTGAAACAGCTTCAGTAGAGTAATTATTATTTCTTCTTTAAATGTTTGGTAGAATTCCGCTGGGAAGCCATCTGGCCCCAGACTCTTGTTTTTTGAATGTTTTTGATTACTGTTTCAATTACCTTGCTGGTTAATGATCTGTTCAGATTGTCTATTTCTTCTTGTTTCAGGCTTGGTAGTTTATAGGTTTCCAGGAATATATCCATTTCTTGTAGATTTCTTCTTTTTTTGGCTTAGAGTTTTTGGTAATAATTTCTAATAATTATTTTTTTTCCTTGGTGTTAGTCAGGATCTCTCCTTTCATTCATGATTTATTAATTTTGGTCCTTTCCATTTTCTTTTGGAGAAGTCTAGCCAGAGCTTTATCAATCTTATTAATTCTTTTAACGAACTAGCTTCTAGTTTCATTGATGTGTTCTACTGTTTTTCTGCTCTATTTCATTGATTTATCCTCTAGTCTTTATTTCTCTTCTCCTGCTGAGTTTAGGTCTTATTTGCTGTTTTTTTTGTTCAGGTCCTTTAGGTCTAAGGTTAGCTTTTGCATTCAGGATTTTCCTTCTTTTTTGAGTGAGGCTTGGATGGCTATGTATTTCCCATATAGGACCACCTTTTCAGTATCCCATAAGTATTGGATCAATGTGTTTTCATTCTCATTAGTTTCTATGAGTTGTTTAAATTTTTCTTTAATTTCCTCGTTGGCCCAATCATTATTTAGCAGGATACTCTTTAACATCCAAGTATTTGAGTTCCTTCCAAATTTCTTCTTGTGGCTGACTTCCAGTTTCACAGCATTGTGGTCTGAAAGAAATGCAAGGGATGTCAATCTTTTGGTATTGGTTGAGACCAGATTTGTCACCCAGTATGTGGTCTATTCTCAAGAAAGTTCCATGTGCACTAGAGAATGAGTATTCTGTTGTTTTAAGAAGGAATAATTTACCATGCTAATGGACCTCAAAAGAAAGCTGGGGTAGCAATCCTCATATCAGACAAATTAGATTTTAACCCAAAATCATAGTAAGAGATGTAGGGGGACATTATATCATACTTAAAGTGTTTATCCAACAAGAAGATCTAACAATTACCAATATCTATGCCCCCCATTATGGGAGAAGCCAACTATATAAAGCAATTAATAACCCAAATAAAGAAGCATATTGATAATAATATATTAATAGTAGGAGACCTCAACATTCCACTCACAGCAATGGACATATCATCTAAGAGAAGATCAAAAAGAAACAAGAACTTTGAATGACACATTGGACTAGATGTACTTTGTAGATATATTGCACTAGCTCTCATCTCTGTTTTTTTTTTTTAAAGATTTTATTTATTTATTTGACAGAGAGAGACAGCCAGCTCATCTCTGTTTAATAGAGATTCTCTCAGTGTTATTTTGTTTCTCTGTTTTATGTTTCCACACATGGCCGCCAGGTGATGCTGTAGGACTACCTGTGTTCTCTACACAGCTGCTTAGTGAGGACATGTCACTCAAAGGAGGCTTGGCATAAGAGATGGGACCTGTTTTCATGAAAGACACTCAGCAGCTGTGTCCTGTCTGGCCTGGCAGAGTCCCCTGGGCAAGGGACCTGTGTGTGGTCTCAGCAGGTGCTTCCTCCCAGGGCTTTCTCCAGGGGGTGAGGCCAACCCCCATCCTCCTCAGTGTGTGGTGTGAGCTGAGCTCCAGAACCAGGGCTCAGGGAGGGGCTGGGAAGTCACTGGATGGAATCATTTGCATGGACAGCCAATCCTGCAGCAGTGTGTGTTTGCAGGTTTCCTGTCCCAGCCTGTGCTGACCCAGCTGCTCTCCCTCTCTGAATCTTTGGGAACTACAGTCAGACTCACCTGTATCCTTGAGCAGTAGTTTCAGTGTTGAGAGGTATGGCATATGCTGATTCTAGCAGAAGCCAGGGAACCTCCCTGGTATCTCCTGTGCTACCACACAGACTCAGATTATTACCAAGGCTCTGGTCTCAGCAGCTGCTTCTCTGGATCCAAAGATGCCTCAGCCAATGCAGGGCTTCTGCTCATCTCCGAGCTCCACGCTTATGTTGAGGTTGACTATTGATGTGCTTTATATCAATGGAGTGGGGACAGCCATCATGACCCATGATGTCTCAGACAGCAAATAAGTGAAACAAACAAACATACAAACAAAAAACCAGAAACAAAAACAAAAAAACCCTGGGGCGACAGATCATGACTGTGAGCCTCTTTTCAGTGAGAAACTTACCTCAACACACATGCAGGAGGACTCTTCTGCAGGAAGATCTGTCCTTGAACGGGGGAAACAGAAACACGCAGGATATGTCTACAACGTGAGACAGCATCGGACATCCCAGGAAGACACTAACGACGAGCTAATGGAACCTAACTGTACGTCGCCATTCGATCTGGACAAGATGAACAAGAATAAGTACTCTGTCTCCAAGTGCACCTGCTGCCCAGCAAACACTCACCCACACATCAGTTTCACCATTTATTCCATAAAGTGTGACCTTGTGTCACTACTGATGTATCCATAGCTGATACATTGACAATAACCCTGGTCACAGACACTGTCCTCTCTCTGAACCAGCTGTACATGAACTTGGATGACATCCCACAGACTCTCCTTGACAACACCGCCCTCCTCCTCTTCTCCCCTCTGCTCCCACGTCCCTCAGGCTTCAGTCTCTTCCTCCGGCTACTCAGGACTGAACACCTTCTCCATGATAGGATTTCAGAGTAAACTGGAAGTGATGGTGCTGTAGTTTCCAGTCTCCACTGTCCATCTCTCTGGAGGAGAATAAGCAGAAAAAAGAGTTGCGTGCAATCCCTCACTTTCTCCTTCCTGTTCTCAGTCCCAGGGTCCATACTTTTGTTCCCAACACTCCCAGTCAATCTTTTTAGTATGAAAATAAAGTTATTTCATTTTCCTAAAAAGGATGTGTTCATCTAATGTTTAGGTATTTGAACATGGAAATTATTGACTTTTACCCCCTTCAGAATTAACTGACGTCACACCTATGGGGAATCCTGAAGGTATCCACAAAGGATCATCTGCATATTTTAAGATATGGCATTATTTTTCTTATGCTCCAGATAGATTCCATTTCCTCAGATTTCTCTGGACGGTAGATCCACTAGAGAAACATTTTTCCCTATGGTACCTAAAATCCTGGGCTATAGTGTTTTATTACAGAAACATTAGCGCTTTCTTCTCTGTCCCTGTTAGACACCTGGGGACACAGGGGACTCTGGGGTTGGCTGTGGTGTGTGGCAGGAAGATGGGATCTGAGTGCTCCCCCCACCCCCTGTGCTGCCTGCTAGCATAAGACCCTGTAGATGTAGGTCTTGTGTCTATAGAGATTTAAAAAAAAATGACAGGCTTCTTGTCACCCAACCAGACCTGGACTCCTGATTTGGTGAATTGCTAACAGGTTTACTCTCACATCAGTCCTTGCAGCCTACATAAATCCCTTTGTCATTAAAAGCCTTTGAAATGCTTACCTCTAAATGCAGGATCCTGGACCTTGGGTGTTTTTAAAAAGAATTATCATAGAGAAATCCCTCAGGGTGTTTAAATGCCATACGAGGAAAGGGGGCCTCTTAGCCGCATTTTTTACTACACACACACACACACACACACACACACACACACACACACACACAAACACATGCACAAAAGGCTCTTTCCTCTCTCTAAGGGACTAGCATCCTGGACTCTTCAGTTTCTGGGCTTCTCTGTCCCTCCAAAAGTCAGGGTTAACCTCAGCTAACCCAGCCATCTTCAGCGTCACTATCTCCAGGAGGCAGAATCTTCATCAGCCGGATGAAGGGACATTGAGTGTTACTGGGGTCCTGTCATGAAGCAACCAGATATGCCCTGAGCACCTACTCTCCTGGGATGATGGTGATGCTCAGGAATCCCAGGAGGAATCTCTGTTGCCATGGGCAGCTCAGCCCCCAACCATCTCTGGGCTTCAGTCAGCACCTGAGGCTGATCAATACATTGATTCTGGGACTCCAGCCTCAGTGCTGCTCCCATGGAGCTCAAAACCATGGGGAACAAGAGACACACCCTTCCTGTGGTCTCAGAGCTGGGCTGTCACTCCCTCAGTCACACCAGTGACACCTCCATCCAGACTGCACTCTGATGGAGAGTCATCTGTCCCAACCCAGGGCCACAGGGCATGTGACCTCAGGGACACTATCCTCTTATCTCTGTCATTCTTCTTCTCAGATGTGGGATATTTGACAGAAACTTCTGGGTCCAGTTGGTCTTGGGTAGTAGAAATTCATTCCTGTAGTCATGGGTGGCTAAATGAATTACTGCTTTATCCTGGATATCCTGGACACAAGTTACAGGAACTATAGCTGTGCCCACTGCAGAGAGTGGTCTGACCCCAAATCCCTTTGTCCTATAAGCTCTGTCTCTGACTGGCTATTTTGTCAGTAGGATGGCTCTGAGTTCATAGGAACAGGCCCCTTACGTGGTTTCACTGGGCACCAGGTTGATCTTGTCTACCTGGAAGACCAGACACATGGTACAAATAAGTGATTTTAGAAAAAGTATATAAACCCTTATTCTACTGAGAACAGAAGGCATTCCTACTCCACTGTTTTCCATCCATGTGTTTAACCACCCTTTCCACCCATATTCTCTCTGCAAGAAGCACAGATCTGGGGAAAGTACTTTACTGATGGTACCTGCATCTTCACAAGGACATGGTCATTGAGTTTAAATCAATCTTATGGAATACTGTAGAAAATAACACACATTCATTTTAAATACGAGGTTGGCTCAGTGGCGACTAAAAGATAAACTGTCACTAGGTCACTGTCAGTGCATCTGTAGCTGTCATTCCTTTCTTCCTAAAACTTCCTGTTTGCCCTTTGTGCTGTGAGATCAGTGCCACACACAGCCTCACATGCAGGTCTCCTGAAGACTTGTGTCTGTGTGTTTGGAGGAGAGGTTCTAGGAGGGAATCACCACCCAAGTGTGTTGAGAACTGATGTTTCGAGCAGATGGAAACAGTGAGGAGTGGCAGAGAACAAAGATGTTCAATATGTAACCATTTAAGGAATGCACATGAGGGCTTCTCTCTATATCCTGGAAAGAAGAGATCCCCATTTCCTCAGGGCTGTGGGAACCTCAGAAGATTAGGAACTCTGGAAAACAGGGAGATGGCCCATAGGAGGAAAGTCCCTGAATCCTGCACAAAAGGGGCCATAAGTCCATCGGGACCTGTCAGCACTCTGGTCTTGATCCCGGTCTAAGAGGAATTTGTATAAGAGACCTCCCATCAGTCCTGAATCACCACCAAACCAAGGGGCACTTGGACAGACTCACCCTGAAGACACTTAGTAGAGCATATAGTGAGCCCTGGAGTAATGGAAGGCAGCATATAGGGACTCTTGGTTTGACCCTAATGGAGGAAAGAGTGGACAGAGCAGTGGCAAGGCAGAGTGTCTGCTGGGCTCTGGTCACCATGTCACACAATAGTGTGTCTGTGTCTAGACACGAGGGGGCATTCATGGCCTGTCTCTGAGGTTCACCTGTGATTAGAGCCCCTCCCCTGCCCGTCACCCTTACATGCTCAAGGAGAGAGAGCTGACCCAGGACCAGTGAAGGGTCAGAGAGTTGGGGGTCTCATTTGCATGGTTGGTCCCACCCTCTCTCAGGGATTGAAGAGGGGATGGGAGAGATTAGGGGAGGCTCTGCACAGCTGTGGGGCCACAGAAGGCAGGATTGGTTATGATCTCCACCATGGTCTGGTATACTCTCCTCTTCACCCTCCTCGCTCACTGCACAGGTGCCTGCGTGTGGGGACAGGGGAAGAGGCCTTGGGAGGACACGTGGGGCCGTGGTTCCTCCTCTTGTCTCTAGATCCCGGCATCACACTTTGTGTCTTTTCCTCTTCCAGGGTCCTGGGCCCAGTCTGTACTGACTCAGCCGTCCTCAGTGTCTGGGTCCCTTGGTCAAAGAGTCACCATCTCCTGCACAGGAGGCAGCACCAACATCGGTGATGGTTATTATGTGAGCTGGCACCAACAGTACCCAGGAAAGGCCCCTAAAACCATCATCTATAGTACTAGCAATCGACCATCAGGGATTCCCGATCGATTTTCTGGCTCCAGGTGGGGCAACACTGGCTCCCTCACCATCAACGGTCTCCAGGCTGAGGATGAGGCTGATTATTACTGCTCATCATGGGACAAGAGTCTCAAAGCTTACACAGTGCTCCAGTTCTCTGCAGGAGTGAAACAAAAACTGCTGTTCCCCCAGCAATGGAGGTCCTCTTGCAGCCTATACTTCTAGGCCAAATCAGCTGCTTCTTTTGTTTGCTCTAAAGTGTAGTCTGAGATCAATCTCAGGGAACTTTGGCTACAAAATCATCCACATGAGAGACTATGGACTCTGGGAAACAAACTGAGGGCTTCAGAGGGGAGGGGGTGGAGGAATGGAATAAGCTGGTGATGGGTATTAAGAAGGGCACATATTGCATGGTGCACTGGGTGTTATACGCAAGTAATGAATCATGGAACTTTACATCAAAAACTAGGGATGTACTGTATGGTGACTAACATAATATAATAAAAAATATTATTATTAAAAAAAACAAAACAAAATCATCCACATTCTTTTAAATGCTGCCCCCCAAGCTGGTCCTTTGCAGGAACATATTGTAGGATTTTCTCATATCGAGGAGAAATTCCTGGGTTCCAATGGCGGACTGCCTTGGGGAAAAGTTGGTAATAGGACAGAAACATAGACAGAGAGTCCAGCTGTGTCTAACTAAGGATGGAGCCCTGTTCATATAATATGCATCCACACCATTTACTGAACACCTAGTGTGTGCCACATGTGAGTAGGGATGGAGGACACAGTTGGACATGATAGGAAGGTTCCCCATGCCAAGGGCACTAACAGCGTCTGGGGGAAGAGAAAGGACACTGAACCCAAACATGTTGTAAAGGAAAGCTCTGTCCCAGGAGTATGAGGAATGGTGAGGCATTGGGGCTGTGATGGAGCACTGGAGAGGTTTACAGGGAACTCCCAGAATCTGATGTCCAATACTGGCATCCTGGTTCTGCACCAATGATGAAGGAGCAAGAGGGGAGTGTGCAGGTGTGAGTAGATGAGGGCTGTGAATTTTGCCCCAGTCAGAGTAGTTCTGGGCAAGGGGTGGTAGAGGGAGGAATATCAGGGTCCTCAAAACTTGGAGGAATCCAGGACTGAGAATGGGGATGTGGAGGAGGGGGAGGGGGTGGGGAGATTGGGAACACCGCAGTGAGGAGGCTTCACCAGCTGGGAGAGTGTGAAGACCCACCTGTGATGCAGGATGACTTCCACTTCATGTTTCCATGAAATAGGATCAGCCACTGACATGGCGACTGTTCATCAGATGTCCTAGGAATGCACGTCTCTGCTTACTCTTGTCTGAACTTTGATGAAACTTCACCAGTGCCTGTTGTTGGGAAAGAAGTATTTCCTTTGCTCTTTAAGGTTTTTTACCTGGAATAAGATTCAAATTGATATTTGTCAAATTAACAGGAGAAAATCAAGTTTAATAGCAAGCATAAGGGAAATCTACACAGACATGGAGAATCCCAAAGACAGTCAAGCAACATGACACTTATTTGAGCAAAGGGGATGGGTAGGTGTCTGAGGATCAAAGAGCAAAAACAGCAATAGCAGGAAGGTGAAAGGAGATGTGTGGAAAATAAAATTTCCCCTACTACATAGATACAGGAACCTGTGTTGATATCTCTCTTCCTGTTACAAGCAGGCCGTTTGGGGGGGGGGGGAGCTATAGAGCTTTTCGTAAAACTGCTAAATTTCATTTACTTTTTTAAAAATTTAAATTCAATTAGCCAACATACAGTATATCATTAGTTTCAGATGTACTGTTCAATAATTTATAATTTGTGAATAACACCCAGTGCTCATCATATCACATGCCCCCCTTAATGCCCATTACCCAATTACTCATCCCCTCACCCACCTCCGCTCTAGCACCCCTCAATTTTTTTCCTATGATTAAGAGTCTCTCATGTTTTTTTTCATAATTACATTATTATATTATGTTAGTCACCATACAGTACATCCCTGGTTTTTGATGTAAAGTTCCATGATTCATTATTTGCGTATAACACCCAGTGCTCCATGCAATACGTGCCCTCCTTACTACCCATCACCAACCTATCCCATTCCCCCCCCACCCCTCTGAAGCCCTCGGTTTGTTTCTCAGAGTCCATAGTCTCTCATGCTTCATTCCCCCTTCTGAATACCCCCCTTTCTTTATCCCTTTCTTCTCCTACCGATCTTTCTAGTTCTTATGTTCCATAGATGAGAGAAATCATATGATAATTGTCTTTCTCTGCTTGACTTATTTCACTTAGCATTATCTCCTCTCATGGTTTTTTTTACCTCTCTGATGGGTACTTTGGAATTTTCTAATTTTTTGAGAAAGTCTTGTATTGTTATGTACTTCCCTCTCAGAACCACCTTTGCTTATCCTAAAGATTTTGAACAGTTTTGTTTTCATTTTTATTTGTTTCCATGAATTTTTAAATTCTAATTTCTTGTTGACCCATTCATTCTTTTTTTAATAATAGTATTTTTTATTATGTTAGTCACCATACAGTACATCCCTAGTTTTGATGTAAAGTTCGATGATTCATTAGTTGTGTATAACACCCAGGGCCCCATGCAATACGTGCCCTCCTTACTACCCATCACCGGCCTATCCCATCCCCCCCACCGAAGCCCTCAGTTTGTTTCCCAGAGTCCATAGTCTCTCATGGTTCCATTCAGTCTTTAGCAGGATTTTCTTTAACCTCCTAGTGTTTGAGTTCCTTCCAAATTTTCTCTTTTGATTGAGTTCAAGTATAAAAGCATTGTGGTCTGAAATTATGCAGGGAATAATGCCAATCTTTTGGTACCAGGTGGGACCTGATTTGTGACCCACTATATGATCTATTCTTGAGAACGTTCCATGGGCTCTTGAAAAGAATGTGGATTCTGTGGCTTTAGGTTGGAATGCTCTGTATATATCTCTGAAGTCCACCTGTTCCAGTGTGTCATTCAAAGCCCTTGTTTCCTTGTTGATCTTCTGCTTACATTATCTGTTCATTGCTCTGAGTGACGTGTTGAAGTCCCTACTATTATTGTATTATTATCAATGTGTTTCTTTAATTTGGTTATTAATTGTTTTATATAATTGGCTGCTCCCATATTATGAGCATAAATATTTATAATCATTAGATCTTCTTGTTGGATAGACCCTTTAAGTATGTAGTGTCCCTCTACATCTCTTACTACAGTCTTTGATTTAAAATCTAATGTGGGGTTGCCTGGGTGGATCAGTCCATTAAGCGTCTGCCTTCAGCTCAGTTCATGATTCCAAGGTCCTGGGATCAAGTCCTGCATCAGGCTCCCTGCTCAGTGGGAGAGCCTGCTTCTCCCTCTGTCTGTTGCTCCCCATTCCTGTGCTCTTTCTCTCTGTCAAAAAAAAAATTAAAAAAAGGAAATAAGAAAAGAAAAGAAAAGAAAAGAAAAGAAAAGAAAGTTTGTCTGATATGTGGATTGCTACCCCAGCATTCTTTTTATGTCCTTCAGCATGATAAATGATTCTCCACCCCCTCACTTTCCATCTGGAGGTGTCTTTAGCTCTCAAATGAGTCTCTTGTAGACAGCATATAGATGGGTCTTGGTTTTTATCCAATCTGATACACTGTGTACTTTGATTGGAGTATTTAGCCAATTTGCATTCAGGGTAACTATAGAAAGATATGAATTTAGTGCCATTGTATTACCTGTAAGGTCCTAGTTTCTCATATTCTGTGTCTATTTCCTTCCAATCTATGTTACTTTTTGCTCTCTCTTTTCGCTCTCTCTTTGCTTACAGGATCCACTTAAGTATTTCTTCCAGGGGTGGTTTAGTAGTCACAAATTCTTTAGGTTTCTGTTTGTCCTGGAAGCTCTTTATCTTTCCTTCCATTCTGAAAGGCCGCCCTGCATGATAAACTAAGTCCTGGTTGCATGTTTTTCTCATTTAATATCCTGAATATATCATGCCAGGCCTTTCTGCCTTGCCTGGTCTCTGTGAATAGGTCTGCTACCAGCCTAATATTTTTACCCTTTAGGTTAAGAACCTCTTGTCTTGAGCTGCTTTCAGAATTTTCTCTTTATCTCTGAAAGTTGCAAGGTTCACTATTATATCTTGGGGAGTTGAGCTAGTTTTATTGATTTTGGGGGCATCTGTCTACCTCTTGGACTTGAATGCCTGTTTTTCCCCAGATTAGGGAAGTTATCAGGTATGATTTGATCCAATATACCTTCTGTCCCCCTCTCTCTTTCTTCTGCTCTAGGACCCCAATAATTCTAATATAGTTTCACTTCATGGTATTGCTGGTTTTTCAAAGCCACGCTTCATGTTCCATTAATTGTTTTTCTCTCTTTTTCCCAGCTTCCTTACTTTTCATCAACTTGTCTTCTACGTCACTAACTCTCTTTTCTGCCTCACTTGCCCTAGCTGTTAGAGCATCCAATTTAGAATGTGTCTTACTTGAACCATTTTTAACTTCAATCTACTTAGATTTTATTTCTTCACTAAGAGATGCTCTAGTGTCTCTTATTATTTTTTCAAGCCTGGCTAGTAACTCTATAATTGTTATTCTTAATTCCAGCTCTGACAGTTTCCTTATATCCATATCAATTAGATCTGTGGTAGAGAATATTACCACTGATTCCTTCCTTTGCTATGGATTCCTCCTTCTAGTCATTTCACCCAGAGAAGAATGCATGAACAAGTAAATCAAATGAAAAATGCCAACAATGACTCAAGCGAAATACTGGACAAGAACAAGAAGAGAAAAACAACCAAAAAAGAATAGAAAAAGAAAAAAAAAAGGTGTCAGGGGGAGAGAATATAATCTCCCAGGTGAACAAACAGGGTGATTCATGTTGTCCTGGGTGAATTTTGGTCTGTTTGTTAGAAGACACCAAATACCAAACCTGAAAAGAAAGCAAAAGTTAAATACATACAAAAATAAAATTGTATACAGTGAATGGACCCCCCCAAAAGAAAGAATATATCTATTAAATGTAAATGTAAAAATGAACATAAGAAAAAGACCTAAAAAGAAATACGTGATCAAATAAGGAACTAGATGAAAAGGAAAAATATTTTTAAAAAGAAAAAAAATTATTTATTGATTGATTTATTGATTATTTATTTGTTTGTTTACTTCAATTAGCCAAAATATAGTACATCATTACTTTTTTCCCCTGTGAAGTTTATCATTTTTATTAGCCTTTCAAATAACCTACTATTGCCTTTCTTTTTTTCTTATAATAAAATTTTTTATTATATTATGTTAATCACCATACAGTACATCCCTAGTTTTTGATGTAAAGTTTCATGATTCATTACTTGCGTATAACAAGCACTGCACCATGCAATACGTGCCCTTCTTACTACCCATACCAGTCTATCCCATTCCCCCACCCCCTCTCTCTGAAGCCCTCAATTTGTTTCCCAGAGTCCATAGTCTCTCATGGTTCATTCCCTGTTCTGTTTACCCCCTTTCATTATCCCTTTCTTTTCCTACCGATCTTCCTACTTCTTATGTTCCATAAATGAGTGAAACCATATGATAATAGTCTTTCTCTGCTTGATTTATTTCACTTAACATTATCTTCTCCAGTTCCATCCATGTTGCAGCAAATGTTGAGAAATCGTTCTTTTTGATGGCTGAGTAATATTCCATTGTATATATGGACCACAACTTCTTACTCCAGTCATCTATTGAAGGGCATCTCAGCTCCTTCCACAATTTGACTATTGTGGACAATGCTGGTATGAACATTGGGTGCATATGGCCCTTCTCTTCACTACATCTGTATCTTTGGGGTAAATACCCAGTAGTGAAATGGCTGGATCACGGGGTCGTTCAATTTTTAAGTTTTGAAGGAACTTCCACACTGTTTTCCAGAGTGGATGTACCAACTTGCATTCCCACCAACAATGTAGGAGGGATCCCCTTTCTCCACATCCTCTCCAACACTTGTTGTTTCCTGCCTTGTCAATTTTTGCCATTCTAACTGGTGTAGGGTGGTATCTCAATGTGGTTTCGATTTGAATTTCCCTGATGGCTAATGATTATGAACATTTTCCATGTGTCTGTTAGCCATTTGCATGTCTTCATTGGAAAAGTGTCTGTTCATATCTTCTGCCCATTTTTTTGATTTGATTATTTGTTTCTCCTGTATTGAGTTTGAGAAGTTCTTGTAGGTTTTGGATACCAGTCTTTATCTGTAGTGTCATTTGCAAACATCTTCTCCCATTCCATGGGCTGCCTCTTAGTTTTACTGACTGTTTCCTTGGCTGTGCAGAAGCTTTTTATCTTGATGAAGTGCCACAAGTTCATATTTTCTTTTGTTTCTCTTGCCTTTGGAGATGTGTCATGAAAAAAGTTGCTGTGGCCAATGTCGAGGACGTTGCAGCCTATGTTCTCCTCTAGGATTTTGATGGATTCCTGTCTCACATCGAGGTCTTTCATCCATTTAGAGTTTGTCTTTGTGTATGGTGTGAGAGAGTGGTCACGTTTCATTCTTTTGCATGTAGCTGTCCAATTTTCCCAGCACCATTTATTGAAGAGACTGTCTTTTCTTCCACTGGATTTTTTCCCCTGTTTCATCAAATATTAGTTGCCCAAAGAGCCAAGGGTCCATTTCTGGGTTCTCTATTCTGTTCCATTGGTCTATGTGTCTGGTTTTGTGCCAGTACCATGCTGTCTTTGTGATCACAGCTTTGTAGTATAGCTTGAAATCTGGCAACGTGATGCCCCCCAGCTTCGTTTTTCCTTTTCAACAGTTCCTTGGCGATTTGGGGCCTTTTCTGGTTCCACACAAATTTAAGGGCTGTTTGTTCCAGTTCTTTGAAAAATGTCTTTGGTATTTTGATTGGGATAGCATTGAAAGTGTAGATTGCTCTGGGTAGCATGGACATTTTAACTATGTTAATTCTTCGGATCCATGAGCATGGAATATCTTTCCATCTTTTTGTGTCTTCTTCAATGTCTTTCAAGAGTGATTTATAGTTTCTAGAATATAGATTCTTTACGTCCCTGGTTAAGTGAATTCCAAGGTAACGTATGGTTTTTGGTGCTATTGTAAATGGGATGGATTCTCTAATTTTTCTTTCCTCAGTCTCATTATTCGTGTATAGAAATGCAACTGATTTGTGAGCATTGATTTTGTATCCTGCCACATTACTGAATTGCTCTATAATTTCTAGTAGTTTGGGAGTGGATTCTTTTGGGTTTCCATATAGAGTATCATGTCATCTGTGAAGAGATACAGTTTGACTTCTTCTTTGCCAATTTGGATACCTTTTATCCCTTTTTGTTGTGTGATTGCTGTAGCAAGGACTTCTATTACTATGTTGAATAATAATGGTGAGAGTGGGCATCCTTGTCATGTTCCTGATCTTAAGGGAAAGGCTTCCAGCTTTTCCCCATTGAGAATTATATTTGCTGTAGGCTTTTCATAGATGGTTTTTATGAGATTGAGGAATCTCTATTCTCTACATTCTATCCCTACACTCTGAAGGGTTTTAATCAGGAAAGGATGCTATATTTTGTCAAATGCTTTTTCTGCATCTATTGAGAGGATTATATAATTCTTGGCTTTTTTCTTGTTGATATAATCTATCACATTGATAGATTTGCAAATGTTGAACCACCCTTGAATCCCAGGCATGAATCCCACTTGAACATGATGGATAATCCTTTTAATGTACAGTTGGATTCTATTAGCAAGGATCTTGTTGAGAATTTTGGTATCCATATGCATTAGGGAAATCAGTCTGTAATTCTCCTTTTGTTGGGGTCTTTGCTTGGTTTGGTGATCAAGGTAATATTGGCCTCATAGAATGAGTTGGGTAGCTTTCCTTCTGTTTCTATTTTTTGAAATAGCTTTAGGAGAATAGGTATTATTTCTTCTTTGAATGTTTGGTAGAATTCCCTGGGAAAACCATCAAGCCCTGGGGTTTTGTTTTTTGGAAGGTTTTTAATCACTGTTTCGAACAGTGGCATAAAGCTGTTGAGAAAAGTTTCTTTTTTTTTTTTAAGATTTTATTTATTTATTTGACAGAGACAGAGACAGCCAGCGAGAGAGGGAACACAAGCAAGGGGAGTGGCAGAGGAAGAAGCAGGCTCATAGCGGAGGAGCCTGATGTGGGGCTCGATCCCAGAACGCCGGGATCACGCCCTGAGCTGAAGGCAGACGCTTAACCACTGTGCCACCCAGGCGCCCCGAGAAGTTTCTAATAATCCTTCCAATTTCATTGGTGTTGGTTGTGACCTTTCCCTTTTCATTCATAATTTTATTAATTTGGGTCCTTTCTCTATTCTTTTGGATAAGTCTTGCCAGTGGTTTGTCAATTTTATTTATTCTTTCAAAGAACCAGCTTCTAGTTCTGTTGATCTGCTCTACTGTGCTCCTGGTTTCTAATTCATTGATCTCTGCTCTAATCTTGATCAACTGCTTTCTCGTGTGTGGATTAGGCCTGTTCCTCTGTTCCTGTTCCAGCCTTTTGAGGGGAGAATATAAAAACTGCATTTTAGATTTACTATTCTTTTGAGTGAGGCTTGGATGGCTATGTATTTTCCCCTTAGGACTGCCTTTGCAGTGTCCCATAAGTTTTGGACCATTGTGTTTTCATTCTCATTGGTCTCTATATTGTTTAAATTGATTTTTGATTTCCTGGTTTATTGAATCATTCTTGAGCAGGATGGTTCTTAGTCTCCAAGTGTTTCAAATTTTTCCTTGTGGTTGAGTTCCAATTTCAAAGCATTGTGGTCTAAGGATATGCAGGGAATGATTTCAGTCTTTTGGTATCGGTTGAGGCCTGTTTTGTGACCCAGAACATGGTCTATTCTTGAGAATGTTCCATGGGCATCAGAAGAATAAGTATTCTTTGGTTCTGGGGTGTAGTGTTCTATATATATCTATGAGGTCCAACTTGTTGAGAATGGCATTCAAAGCTCTTGTTTCTTTGTTCATTTCCTGCTTAGGTGATCTTCCTATTGCCGATAGTGGAGTGTTGAGCTCCCCTACTATTAACGTATTTTTATGTATATGTGTCTTTACTCTGGTTAAGAGTTGGCTTGTGTATCTTGCTGCTCCCCTGTTGGGGGCATAGGTATTTATAATTGTCATATCCACTTCTTGGGTACATCCTTTAAGGATAATATAGTGCCCTTCTGTATCTCTAACTATAGTCTTTAGTTTATTTATTTTTTTTTAGATTTTATTTATTTATGTGACAGAGAGACAGCCAGCAAAAGAGAGAACTCAGCAGGGGAGAGGGAGAGAAAGAAGCAGGCTCCTAGCCCAGGAGCCCGATGTGGGACTCAATCCCAGAATGCTGGGATCACACCCTGAACCAAAGGCAGACGCTTAACGACTGCCCTACCCAGGCGCCGCTATTGTCTTTAGTTTAAAATCGAATCTGTCTGATATGAGAATTGCTACCCCAGCTTTCTTTTGAGGTCCACTGGCGTGAAAGATGGTACTCCATCCCTTTACTTTCAATCTGAATGTATCTTTAGGTTCAAAATGAGTCTCTTGCAGACAGCAAATGGATGGGTCATGTCTTTTTATCCAATCTGCAACCCTGTGGCGTTTTATGGGAGCATTTAGGCCATTTACATTGAGACTGAGTATTGAGAGATGATTTTAATGGTGTCATGTTGCCAGTAAAGTCTTTGTTTCTATCGATTGTGACTTTCTGTTCTGTATCACTCTTGGGGCCTTTTTACTTTTATAGAACCCCCTTAATATCTCCTGTAGGGCTGGTTTCATGGTCATGACATTGGTCAATGACTGGTGATTCTGGATGATCTTTATTTCTCCATCAATTCTGAATGACAGCCTTGCTGGATAAAGGATCCTTGGCTACATGTTTTTCTCTGAAAGAGCTTTAAAAATGTCCCTCCAACCTTTTCTCTCATTCCAGGTCTGTGTAGACAGGTCTGACCTAATTCTGATACCCTTGCCTTGGTACGTGAGAAATTTCTTTGCCCTGGCCGCTTTCAATACTGTATCCTTGGATCTAATATTTGCGAATTGCACTATACGTGAGGTGGCGTAGGCTTGTTGTGGTTGAGCTTGGGAGGGGTCCTCACTGCCTCTTGGGCAGGAATGCTTGTTTCCTTTGCTAGATTAGGGATGTTGTCAGCTACCATTTGTTCAAATATCTCTTCTAAACCTCTCTCTTTCTCCACCCCCTTGGGGATGCCAATGATTCTGACACTGGAACGTTTCATTGAGTCAGTAATCTCCCATAACCTACATTCTTGAGATTGGATTTTTTTGAGCCAAGTTTATGTTTTAGCTTTCTCTTCTACCATCCCATCCTCCAATTCACTAATTCATCTTCTGCCTCATTTACCCTGGCAATCAGAACATCTAATTTTGACTGCACTTGTTTCATAGCATTTTTAATTTCTGCCAGATTCGCTCTCATTTCCGCCCTTAGAGATTCTATATTCTCGTTAAAAATTTTTTCAAGTCTACACATTATCTTGACCATACTCTGAACTATATTCTGATAATTTGGTTAATATCCATATCCATCAGTTCTGTGGCAGAGGCCACAGACTCATTATATTTTCTTTGCTGGGGAGAATTTATTCTTCTCATCGTTCTGATGAGGAGAGGTTGCTGGGTTGCCCAGAGCCAAAATTATTGACCAGGACCCAGGCAGTGTGCTCTTGTTTTATAGGGACCTTAGGGATGTGGTCTTCTTGATTTTTTAGCCTGCCGTCTGGGAGAGGCACCTGCTGTGTTGATACTCAGGCAACCCTGTTTGGGTAGTCTCCCTCTCCCCTGTCAGGGGGGACAGGATCGGCACAATGTAAGCTGGTATTTCCGGGCTTTCGTTCTCTGGCAGGTTTCCCTGGTGTTTTTCTGTGGCTCTTCTGAGAGTCAGAGCAGCAGTGGCTGAATCCTAGCCTCTGTCTTAGAACAGAGAGATGGCAGTCTGCTCTCTACTGTGCTCTCCTGGCCTTTTAACTCTGTTTCTGTTGGTGCTGCTAAAAACCCTGCAGTGTCCCATGTTGTGCACCCCACAGCCAGCATCCCAGCCCTCACTTCCAGGGCCAGCATGTCTCTGCCCTTTGTGTTTCTTTTTTTTTTTTTAAGATTTTATTTATTTATGTGACAGAGAGACAGCCAGTGAGAGAGGGAACACAGCAGGGGGGAGGGAGAGGAAGAAGCAGGCTCCCAGCCGAGGAGCCCGATGTGGGACTCGATCTTGGAATGCCAGGATCACTCCCTAAGCTGAAGGCAGACACTTAATGACTGCGCTACCCAGGCGCCCCTGTCCTTTGTGTTTCTAACACCGCCAGCGCCAGCCATCCCTGTGCGTGCTCCTGAGCTCCCTGTTTCAGCATGGTTCGGGGGTGCTCCGGAGAGCTGGTTTTCAGTCTGGTTGCACGTGCATTCCCAGGCTCCAGGTCTCAGTCTGCTCTCTCACGGGTGCCAGTCTGCAAGTCCAGCCCGCTCCCCAGTGCAGGTGGCTATTGGCTACTGCTTCCCAGCACCCAAATGTGGCGGCTCCCTCCCCCTTCCATTTATCTTCCAATATCTGTGCAGGTATTCACAGCTCCCCACTTCATACCTCAATACTCAGTGCTGGAGATGTTCATTTGTAGAGATCAAGATGTATCTTCCTACGTCTTAGGCTGATTCTGTGGGTTTTCAGGATGGTCTAGTACTTATCCAGTTCAACTCAGGGGACCAGCTGAAATAGGGGTCCCCTACTCCTCCTCCATCTTAACTCCTCCCCCTCTACATGACAAGACTTTTAAAGTGGCCATGGCTAAAGAGGTGATTAGAGTTCATTACATCACCATTGACAAGGAAATGTGGTTATTGTGGTGACACACATTACAGACATATACCCAAGGCAAATACAGAAAGCTACATAGACATCAGAAAATTGTATGTCTTTTTATATTAATAATCGAAATTTTCTCAATGAATCAATATCCTGATCAAGATAGGGAATTTTTGGCAAAACACAAAGTGTTTTTTTTTCTAGGCAGATAATTTAAAAAGCGCGTAAAACTTCTGTTTACCTTTTTTTGTGTGTGTGAGAGCAGACCAATATTTCAAGAAAATTTTGTCCTTTTAACCAAGAGAAAACAAAATTTTAATTTTGCATCCATGTATTTTGATATTTAATCTCATTTGTTCAGTTTAATTTATCTGAATTTTAACCAGTATTGATCACACATAAATTCATTTCCAAGGCACCTGGGTGGTTCGGTCAGCTAAGCTTCTGACTCTTGATTTCAGCTCAGGTCATGATCTCATGGTCATGGGATCGAGCTCTGCATCTGGCTCTGTGCTTAGCATGGAGTCTGCTTGAGATTTCTCCCTCTCCCTCTGGCTCCCCCTGGCTTGTGCTCCCTCTCTCTCTCTTTCTAAAATAAATAAATGCATACATACATACATACATAAATACATAAACAAACAAAAATATAATATTTTAAAAAATCATTTCCAGATTCATTTTCCAAAAACCTACTACAACTTTCTCTTATACGTTTAGATTTTGAGCCAAGTTTTCTTTCTTCCATATTCCAGCCTCACTTCAGGACAAAATTATATTTCTTTTCCCTCAACAAAATATGTATTCCTATTTCTCATACTACCCCCCAAATCACATATCTTATTTTCCTGTCACACAGAGTTGTTTTCCTTATTATTTCTAGTAGTTTGAACTGTATTTGTTAGAATTCTTTACTCTTAGAAACCTTCATTTCTAGTGAAAACTAAGTAGTAAGCAAGTGTGAACTATTTGCTATGCTAGTATTCTTTAGATTAGCAAATTTATTTTTTTAATGATTTTTTATTATATTATGTTAGTCACCATACAGTACATCCCCAGTTTCCGATGTAAGGCTCGATGATTCATTAGTTGCGTATAACACCCAGTGCACCATGCGATACGTGCCCTCCTTACTACCCATCACCGGTCTATCCCATTCCCCCACCCCCCTCCCCTCTGAGGCTCTCAGTTTGTTTCTCATAGTCCATAGTCTCTCATGTTTCATTCCCCCTTCTGATTACCCCCCCTTTCTTTATCCCTTTCTTCTCCTACCGATCTTCCTAGTTCTTATGTTCCATAGATGAGAGAAATCATATGATAGTTGTCTTTCTCTGCTTGACTTATTTCACTTAGCATTATCTCCTCCAGTGCCATCCATGTTGCAGCAAATGTTGAGAACTCGTTCTTTCTGATAGCTGAGTAATATTCCATTGTATATATGGACCACAACTTCTTAATCCAGTCATCTGTTGAAGGGCAACTCGGCTCCTTCCATGATTTAGGTATTGTGGACATTGCTGCTATGAACATTGGGGTGCATATGGCCCTTCTCTTTACTACGTCTGTATCTTTGGGGTAAACACCCAGTAGTACAATGGCTGAACCATAGGGTAGCTCAATTTTTAACTTTTTAAGGGACCTCCACACTGTTTTCCAGAGTGGCTGTACCAACTTGCATTCCCACCAACAATGTAGGAGGGATCCCCTTTCTCCACATCGCCTCAAACAATTGTTGTTTCTTGCCTTGTCTATTTTTGCCATTCTAACTGGTGTAAGTTGGTATCTCAGTGTGGTTTTGATTTGAATTCCCTTGATGGCTAATGATTTTGAACATTTTTTCATGTGTCTGTTAGCCATTTGTGTGTCTTCATTGGAAAAGTGCCTGTTCATATCTTCTGCCCATTTTTTGATTTGTTTATTTGTTTCTCGTGTATTGAGTTTGAGAAGTTCTTTGTAGATCTTGGATACCAGTCCTTTATCTGTAGTGTCATTTGCAAATATCTTCTCCCATTCCGTGGGCTCCCTCTTAGTTTTCTGACTGTTTCCTTGGCTGTGCAGAAACTTTTATTCTTGATTAAGTCCCATAAATTCATTTTATCTTTTGTTTCTCTTGCCTTTGGGGATGTGTCATGAAAAAGGTTGCTTTGGCCGATGTCGTAGAGGTTGCTGCCTATGTTCTCCTCTAGAATTTTGATGGATTCCTGTCTCACATTGAGGTCTTTCATCCATTTGGAGTTTGTTTTTGTGTATGGTGTGAGATAGTGGTCATATTTCATTCTTTTGCATGTAGCTGTCCAATTTTCCCAGCACCATTTATTGAAGAGACTGTCTTTTTCCCACCAGATGTTTTTTCCTGCTTTATCAAATATTAGTTCCCCAAAGAGCAGAGGGTCCATTTCTGGGCTCTCTCTTCTGTTCCATTGGTCTATGTGCCTGGTTTTGTGCCAGTACCATGCTGTCTTTGTGATCACAGCTTTGTAGTACAGCTCGAAATCTGGCATTGTGATGCCCCCAGCTTTGTTTTTCCTTTTCAACAGTTCCTTGGAGATTCAGGGCCTTTTCTGTTTCCATACAAATTTAAGGACTATTTGTTCCAGTTCTTTGAAAAATGTCCTCGGTATTTTGATCGGGAGAGTATTGAAAGAGTTGAATGCTCTGGGTAGCATGGACATTTTAACTATGTTAATTCTTCGGATCCATGAGCATGGAATATCTTTCCATCTTTTTGTGTCTTCTTCAATGTCTTTCAAGAGTGATTTATAGTTTCTAGAATATAGGTCCTTTACGTCTCTGGTTAAGTTAATTCCAAGGAAACGTATGGTTTTTGGTGCTATTGTAAATGGAATGGATTCCCTAATTTCTCTTTCTTCGGTCTCGTTATTCGTGTATAGAAATGCAACTGATTTCTGAGCATTGATTTTGTATCCCGCCACGTTACTGAATTGCTCTATGACTTCTAATAGTTTCGGAGTGGATTCTTTTGGGTTTTCCATATAGAGTATCATGTCATCTGCGAAGAGAGACATTTTGACTTCTTCTTTGCTGATTTGAATACCTTTGATCCCTTTTTGTCGTCTGATTGCTGTTGCAAGGACTTCTAGTACTATGTTGAATAATAGTGGTGAGAGTGGGCATCCTAGTCGAGTTCCTGATCTTAAGGGAAAGGCTTCCAGCTTTTCCCCATTGAGAATAATGTTTGCAAGAGGCTTTTCATAGATGGCTTTTATGAGATTGAGAAATGTACCCCCTATTCCTACACTCTGAAGGGTTTTAATCAGGAAAGGATGCTGTATTTTGTCAAATGCTTTTTCTGCATCAATTGAGAGGATCATATGGTTCCTGAGTCTTTTCTTGTTGATATGATGTATCACGCTGATTGATTTGCGAATATTGAACCACGCTTGCATCCCAGGTATGAATCCCACTTGATCGTGATGGATAATCCTTTTAATGTACTGTTGGATTCTATTAGCAAGTATCTTGTTGAGGATTTTGGCGTCCATATTCATTAGGGAAATCGGTCTGTAATTCTCCTTTTTGAGGGAGTCTTTGCCTGGTTTGGGGATCAAGGTAATATTGGCCTCATAGAATGAGTTGGGTAGCTTTCCTTCTGTTTCTATTTTTTGAAATAGCTTTAGGAGAATAGGTATTATTTCTTCTTTGAATGTTTGGTAGAATTCCCCAGGAAAACCGTCTGGGCCTGGAGTTTTGTTATTTGGTAGGTTGTTTATCACTGGCTCAATTTCTTCATAATTAATTGGCCTGTTTAAGAAATCAATTTCGGGGCGCCTGGGTGGCACAGCATTTAAGCGTCCGCCTTCGGCTCAGGGTGTGATCCTGGCGTTATGGGATCGGGCCCCACATCAGGCTCCTCCACTATGAGCCTGCTTCTTCCTCTCCCACTCCCTCTGCTTGTGTTCCCTCTCTCGCTGGCTCTCTCTATCTCTGTCAAATAAATAAATAAAATCTTAAAAAAAAAGAAATCAATTTCTTCCTGTTTCAATCTTGGTAGTTTATAGGTTTCCAGGAAGGATTCCATCTCTTCCAGATTGCTTAGTTTTTTGGCATGTAGGTGTTGATAAAAATTTCTAGTAATCCTTCCAATTCCAATGGTGTTCGTCGTGACCTCTCCTTTTTCATTCATAATTTTAATAATCTGGGTCCTTTCTCTTTTCTTTTGGATAAGTCTTGCCAGTGGTCTGTCAATTTTATTGATTCTCTCAAAGAACCAGCTTCTAGTCCTGTTGATTTGCTCTACTGTACTTCTGGTTTCTGATTGATTGATTTCAGCTCTAATTTTGGTCAACTGCTTCCTCGTGCATGGATTAGATCTGTCCTTCTGTTGCTGTTCCAGCTTCTTGAGAGAATTTCAGAGGTAAGAATATAAAAACTGCATTTTAGATTTTTCTATTCTTTTGAGTGAGGCTTGGATGGCTATGTATTTCCCCCTTAGGACTGCCTTTGCAGTATCCCATAGGTTTTGGACTGTTGTATTTTCATTCTCATTGGTCTCCATAAATTGTTTAATTTGATTTTTGATTTCCTGGTTTATCGAGTCATTCCTGAGCAGGATGGTTCTTAGTCTCCAAGTGTTTGAGTTTCTTCCAAATTTTTCCTTGTGGTTGAGTTCCAATTTCAGAGCGTTGTCATCTGAGAATATGCAGGGGATAATTTTAATCTTTTGGTTTCGGTTGAGACCTGTTTTGTGTCCCAGAACATGCTCTATTCTTGAGAATGTTCCATGGGCATTAGAATAGAATTAGTATTCTTTGGTTCTGGGGTGTAGTGTTCTATATATATCTATGAGGTCCAACTCGTCAAGTATGGCATTCAAAGCCTTTGATTCTTTGCTTAGTTTTTGCCAGGGTGTTCTGTCTATTTCTGAGAGTGGAGTGTTGAGGTCCCCTACTATTAATGTATTTTTATTTATATGTCTCTTTATTCTGGTTAAGAGTTGGCTTGTGTATCTTGCTGCTCCCCTGTTGGGGGCATATATATTTATAATTGTCATATCCACTTGTTGAATACTTCCTTTAAGAATAATATAGTGCCCTTCTGCGTCTCTAACTATAGTCTGTAGTTTAAAATCCAATTTATCTGATATGAGATTTGCTACCCCAGCTTTCTTTTGAGGTCCATTTGCATGAAAGATGGTACTCCATCCCCTTACTCTCAGTCTGAATGCATCTTTGGGTTCGAAATGAGTCTCTTGTAGACAGCAAATGGATGGGTCATTTCTTTTTATCCAATCTGCAACCCTGTGGCATTTTATGGAGAATTTAAGCCATTCACATTAAGACTGAGTACTGAGAGATATGATTTTAATGATGCCATGTTGCCAGTAAAGTCTTTGTTTGTATTGGCTGTGACTTTCTGTTCTGTATCACTCTTGGGGCCTTTTTACCTTTATAGAACCCCCCTTAATATCTCCTGTAGGGCTGGTTTAGTGGTTATGAAATTGGTTAATGACTGGCGATTCTGAAATGTCTTTATTTCTCCATCAATTCTGAATGACAGCCTTGCTGGATAAAGGATCCTTGGCTGCATGTTTTTCTCTGAAATAGCTTTAAAAATGCTCCCCCAACCCTTTCTCTCATTCCAGGTCTGTGTAGACAGGTCTGACGTAATTCTGATGCCTTTGCCTTGGTACGTGAGAATTTCTTTGCCCTGGCCGCTTTCAATACTGTATCCTTGGCTCTAATATTTGCGAAATGCACTATACGTGACGTGGCGTAGGTTTGTCGTGGTTGAGCTTGGGAGGGGTCCTCTCTGCCTCTTGGACATGAATGTTTGTTTCCCTTGCTAGATTAGGGAAGTTTTCAGCTACAATTTGTTCAAATATCTCTTCTAGACCTCTGTTTTTCTCCACCCCCTCGGGGATGCCAATGATTCTAACATTGGATCGTTTCATTGAGTCAGTAATCTCCCATAACCTACATTCGTGGGCTTGGGTTTTTTTAAAAGCAGCTTCTATTTTCGTTTTTTCCTCTATTAACCCATCCTCCAATTCACTAACCCATTCCTCTGCTTCTATGACCCTGGCTGTCAGAGCCTCTAGTTTTGCCTGCATTTGGCTCATAGAATTTTTAATTTCTGTCAGATTCGCTCTCATTTATGTAGGGATTCTATATTCTCAGTAACCTTTTCGTTAATACTTTTTTCAATTCTACTCATCATTTTGACCATCGTTACTCTGAATTCCACTTCTGATAATTTGGTTACATCCATATCCATTATTTCTGTGGCAGAGGCCACAGACTCACTGTCTTTTCTTTGCTGGGGGTGGGGGCTTCTCCTTGTCATTCTGATGAGGAGAGGATGCGGGGTTGTCCAGAGCCCAAATTATTGAGTGGGTCCCAGGCCGTGCCCCTTGTTTTATAGGGATCTTAGGGATGTGGGCTTCTTCTTTAAAGATTTTATTTATTTATTTATCTGAGAGAGAGACAGACAGACAGTCAGCAAGAACAGGAACAGAAGCAGGGGAGTGGGAGAGGAAGAAGCAGGCTCCCAGCGGAGGAGCCCGATGAGGGACTCCTTTCCGGAATGCCCGGGATCACGCCCTAAGCCGAAGACAGGCGCTCAATGACTGCGCCACCCAGGCGCCCTGGGTTGTGGGCTTCTTGATTTTTCAGCCTTGCCTTCTGTGTTCTGGGGGAGGGGCCTGCCGCACCGATACTCAGGCAACCCTGTTTGGGTAGAGTCTCCGTGTCCCCTGCGAGGGGGGATGGGGATGGGCACTCTCTGAGCCGGTATTTCCAGGCTTTTGTTCTCTGGCGGCTTTCCCTGGCGGTCTGCTGTGCCTCTTCTGAGAGTCAGAGCAGCAGAGGCTGCATTGTCACAGAACAGAGGGATTGCGGCCCGTTCTCCACTGGTGTTCTGGCCACTTTAACTCTGTTACTGTTGGTGCTGCTCAACCCTGCAGTGTCCCGGGATGTGTGCGCCACACCCGGCGTCCCTGCCCTCACTTCCAGGGCTGGTGCGTCTCTGTCCTTTGTGTTTCTAACACCGCTAGCTGCCAGCCGCCAGTGTCCCCTTGCATTCCAGAGCTCTGATTCAGTGTGGTTCACACACTCTGGAGCTCTGGTTTTCAGACTGGTCGCACACATTCCCTGGCTCACGGTCTCAGTCTGTTCTCTCACAGGGGCCGGTCCGTGAGTCAGCCTGCTCCCCAGTGCAGGTGGCTACTGCTTCCTGGCACCCGAACATGGCAGGTCCCTCCCCCTTCTGTTTATCTTCCGATATCTGTGTGCTGATTCATGGCTCCCCTCTTTGTATCCAGATGTATCTTTCTGCATCTCAGGCTGATTCAGTGGATGTTCAGGATGGTCTGGTACCTATCCAGCTTGACTCAGGGGACCAGTTGAAAAAGGGGACCCCTACTTCTCCACCATCTTAACTCCCACCCAAATTAATAAAAATTATTAATGAAAGGAGAGAGATCACAACTAACATCAAGGAAATAGAAACATTCTTTGAAACTATTATCAACAACTCTATGCCAATAAATTAAACAACCTGGCAGAAATGGATGCCTTCCTGGAAACCTATAAACTACCAAGTCTGAAAGAGAAAGAAATTGATTATTTAAACAGACAAATTAATTATGAAGAGATTGAAGCAGTGATCAAAAACAAGAGTCCAGGGCCCAATAGATTCCCTGGGGAATTCTCCCAAACTTTCAGAGAAGAAATAATACCTATTATCCTGAAGCTGTTTCAAAAAATAGAAACAGAAGGATAACTACCAAACTCATTCTATGAGGCCATTTTTACCTTGATCCCCACACCAGGCAAAGACCCCTCCAAAAAGGAGAATTACAGACCAATATCCCTGATGAATATAGATGCCAAAATTCACAACAAAATCCTAGATAATAGGATCCAACAGTACGTTTAAAGGATTATTCATCATGACCAATGGGATTCATCCCTGGGGTGCAAGGTAGTTCATTTGCAAATCAATCAGTGTGGTAGATCACATTAATAAGAGAAAAGACAAGAACCATATGATCCTTTCAATTGATGCAGAAAAAGCATTTGAACAAATACAGCATCCTTTCCTGATTAAAACCCTTCAGTGGGTAGGGATAGATGGTACATTCCTCAATTTCATAAAAACCATCTATGAAAAGCCCATAGCAAATATCATTCTCAATGGGGAAAAGCTGAAAGCCTTTCTCTTAAGATCAGGAATATGACAAGGGTGCCCACTCTCGCCATTATTGTTCAACATAGTACTAGAAGTCCTTGCAACAGCAATCAGACAACAACAACAACAAAAAAGATGAAACGTATCCAAATTGGCAAAGAAGAAGTCAAACTTTGTCTCTTCACAGATTACATGATACTCTATATGGAAAACCCAAAAGACCCCAGCTCCAAATTACTAGAACTTATAGAGCAATTCATTAATGTGGCGGGATACAAAATCAATGCTCAGAAATCAGTTGTATTTCTATACATGAACAATGAGACTGAAGAAAGAGAAATTATGGAATCCTTTCAATTTACAATACCACCAAAAATCATACGTTATCTCATAATTAACTTAACCAGAGATTTAAGGATACATATTCTGGAAACTACAAATCACTCATGAAAGACATTGAAAGAGACACAAAAAGATGGAAAAATATTCCATGCTCATGGATCGGAAGAATAAACATAGTTAAAATGTCTATGCTACCCAGAGCAATCTACACTTTCAATGCCATCCCGATCAAAATACCAATGATATTTTTCAAAGAGCAGGAACAGGGGAGCCTGGGTGGCTCATTCTTTAAATGTCTGCCTTCAACTTAGGGCGTGATCCTGGCATTCGGGAATCAAGCCCCACATCAGGATCCTCCCCTGGGAGCCTGCTTCTTCCTCTCCCACTCCTCCTGCTTGTGTTCCCTCTCTCGCTGCCTGTCTCTCTCTCTCTGTCAAATAAATTAAAAAAATCTTTAAAAAAAAAGAGCTGGAACAAACAGCCCTTAAATTTGTGTGGAATCAGAAAAGGCCCCGAATCACCAAGGAAGTGTTGAAAAGGAAAAACAAAGCTGGGGGCATCACAATGCTGGATTTCAAGCTGTACTACAAAGCTGTGATCACAAAGACAGCATGGTACTGGCACAAAAACAGACACATAGACCAATGGAACAGAAGAGAGAATGCAGAAATAGACCCTCGGCTCCTTCGACAACTGATCTTTGACAAAGCAGGAAAAAACATCCAGTGGAAAAAAGACAGTCTCTTCAATAAATGACGCTGAGAACATTGGACAGCTACATGCAAAAGAATGAAACTTGACCACTCTCTCACACCATACACAAAGACAAACTCCAAATGGATGAAAGGCCTAAATGTGAGACAGGAATCCATCAAAATCCTAGAGGAGAACATAGGCAGCAACCTCTATGACATCAGCCACAGCAAACTTTTTCATGACACATCTCCAAAGGCAAGAAAACCGGAGAAAAAATGAACTTGTGGGACTTCGTCAAGATAAAAGGCTTCTGCACAGCCAAGGAAACAGTCAAAAGAACTAAGTGGCAGCCAACAGAATGGGAGAAGATATTTGCAAATGACACTACAGATAAAAGACTGGTATCCAAGATATACAAAGAACTTCTCAAACTCAATACATGAGAAACAAATAAACAAATCAAAAAACGGGCAGAAGATGTGAACAGGTACTTTTCAAATGAAGACATACAAATGGCTAACAGACACATGAAAAAATGTTCAAAATCATTCGCCATTGGGGAAATTGAAATCAAAACCACATTGAGATACCACCTTATGCCACTTAGAATGGTAAAAAATTGACAAGGCAGGAAACAAGTGTTGGAGAGGATGTGGAGAATAGGGATCCCTCTTTCACTGTTGGTGGGAAAGCAAGTTGGTACAGCCACTTTGGAAAACAGTGTAGAGGTCCCTTAAAAATGAAAGATTGAGCTACCCTATAATCCAGCCATTGCACTACTGGGTATTTACCCCAAAGATACAGACATAGTGAGTGAATTAAGAAGATGTGGTCCATATATACAATGGAATATTACTCAGCCATCAGAAAGAACGATTACCCAACAATTGCAGCAACATAGACGAGACTGGAGGAGATTATGCTAAGTGAAATAAGTTAAGCAGAGAAGACTATTATCATATGGTTTCACTCATTTATAGAACATAAGAAATAGCAGGAAGATCGGTAGGAGAAGGAAGGGAAGAATGAAGGGTGGTAAACAGAAGAGGAAATGAACCATGAGAGACTATGGACTCTGGGAAACAAACTCAGGGCTTCAGAGGGGATTGGGATGGGCCGGTGATGGGTATTAAGGAGGGCACATATTGCATGCAACACTGGGTGTTATATGCAAACAACGAATCTTGGAACACTACATCAAAAACTAAGGATGTACTGTATGATGACTTATATAACATGAAAAAAATTAAAGAAAAATAAGTAGGGTTAGCTGTGTTCTGGGATCCTACCCCTCATCTCTGTCAGGGGACCAGGGCTGAGAAGCAGGGGCACTGTGAGCCTGTCCCTGGAGTCCACAGTGTGATGACATCTGAAAAGAAGCTGCTGGTCTAGTCAGGGCTCAGTTCCCAGCTGCCTCACCCCCAGGCCCTGAGAGTTTGGGTGGGTCCTCTCAGCCCACACCCCATGACAGACAGCAAGAAGAGGATATAAGGGTGGGGGACAGTGACCAGAATGCAGTCTCCCCCACAAAGCCTGATGTGAATGAGAGAGAACCTACAGCTCTTCCTCCCTGTGGTTAGAGGTCCATGGGATGTACAGGTGAAGTGAGAGCTTTGGGTTCTTTTCCATCCCCATGTCTTCATGACACCCACTCTCCCAGGTACTTCAGCCTGACCTTGGCCACTGTACCATAACGCACCTTCATGACCTGTCTTGAGCAGTCAGTCCCAGGTTTGAAGTTTTGCAAATTTCTCCACCTAAGTCCTGTTCAAATTCTTGAGAACTCCCTGTAACATTTGCTCAGGAAGCAAAAAAAAGGTGGTTCTCTCCTACACCTGCACCAAGCTCTGCACCAGGCATCCTGAGCAGAAAAAGGATGTCAGTAACTCACATGCCACAGGGATGATGAAGGGACTGAACATAAAAGCCACCCTGGACAAACAGAATCTCTTTCTGGGATCCTCTCATCTATTCTGTACAGGGGTATGGTATCCAGGGTTCTGTCGCAGGCTCCTGTCCCTCTAACACACAGCCCCCCACACTGTGGACTTCTCAACCACGTTTGAACACCAGCCTGCTGGCCATGGTCACAGCTTGCTGCCACACAAGGTTAGGGTTCACCATTTCTGGGCTTGGAATTCAGTATTTCCAACTGGTTACCAGATGGTCCACTATTTTGTGAATAGAAAACCATCCAATAATCCTATTTCCTACTGCATTAAATATCCATAACTCTTGCATTTCTTTCCAAACTGAAATATTAAATTCTTAATTCAGTCATTATTCTTTCTCTCCCAGAGTTCCTTCTGGTCCACAGTCCTGGAGATTCTACCTCTGAGGTTTGCTCCAATGCAATTCCTCCTCCTGTTTTCCCTTCTAAAGTCTCCTTTCCACCTGACATCCCCCCTAAGGCCAGCCCTTCTCTCCCCACATTCCTTAGTCCCAGTCCCCAGTGTCACCCCTGGCTCTACCAGTCTGTGAACTTGCTATGTCCTCTCATGGAGTGAGCATTGCCACTTCTGTTTTCATATTCCTTCTGTTCCTCTAGATGGAAAACACCCTTACTCCTGCCTTCAACTTCAGCTGCCAAACTGTCCCAGTTGTAAAAGCCTCACATGTCTATGTGTCTTATAGAGATTCCAATGTCCACAGGATTGTCTACTTCTTAACAGCTTTCTCTTCTGCATTGCAAGATATAAAATCATATTAGTACAAGGAAAAGACACATTAACATTTGTTCAAGTGGAGGTGAGCACAAGGCTTCCTGCAGACATCTCCGTCACTGTTGTAATGGTGACACATTTCTGAGCATTAAGGTTAGGACACTGAGGATCCTGTAAGTGGGCATCTTAACCAGAGGAAGAGGGAGAGAGAATATTATACAGACTCCTCGCTGAGCAAGGAGTCCAACGCAGAGCTTGATCCCATGACGCTGAGATCCTGACCTGAGCTTAAACCAAGAGTCAGGCACTTAACCAATTGCACCGCCTAAGCAACCCAATCATCAACATTTTAAAAATAAAGACAGTGCCATCTATAATTTCATAATTATGAAATTCCTAAGGATAAATGTGAAAAAAATCCTAAGTGTTTTATATGGAACTACAAAACCTTTCAAGAGAAATGAAATACAACTTGTATAAATGATTAGATATTTCTTACCTGTGGTTCGGATTGTTAAATTCAACTGAGATGATTTTTTTTTTCTAAATTTTTGAGTCAATGTCTCAGGCCAACAGCCTCCTGTCAGAAAGCAAAGTGAATACCACACAAAAAGGGAAAAACAAAATTCTTAAACCTATATTAGAAATAATTCAGTTACACATCGCACAATTCATAACATGACCAAATGGGGTTTATTGCAGGAATGCAAGGCTGTTTCAACCAGAAAACATCAGTCCATGTAAACGCCTGGGTTAACAAGCCAAAGAAGAAAAATCCCTTGATCTTATACACCATTCAAACAAACAACAAACAAACAAACAAGAAACAACAACACAACCTTTTTCAGAATTCAATACCTATCCTTATTAATGAATGAGTAAATAAATAAATAAAAATGAGAAAAATACTCAGAGAATGAAAAATACAGTGAAACATCCTCAACTTGATAAAGAAAACTATAGGGGTACCTAGGTGGTTCAGTTCGTTAAGCATCTGCCTTTAGTTCAGGTCATGATCCCAGGATCCTGGGATCAAGCCCTACATTGGGCTCTCTGCTCAGTGGGGACCTGCTTCTCCTTCTGTCTGCTGCTCTTCCTGCTTGTGCTCTCTCTCTCTCTGACAAATAAATAAATAAATAAATAAATAAATAAATAAATAAAATCTTTAAAAAATAATTCATTGACTGTATTAAAGACTTAACTGTAAAACAAGAATCTACACAATGATTAAAGAAAACATAGGTGAAGATCTTCAGGATCTAAGGTTTTTGTAAACATTTCTAGAAAAACACTAATCTGTAGGAGAAGAAAGGGAAGAAGAAAGGCGGGGTAAACAGAAGGGGGAATGAACCACGACAGACTATGGACTCTGGGAAACAAACCGAGGGCTTCAGAGGGCAGTGGGGTGGGGGAATGGGATAGGCTGGTGATGGGTATTAAGGAGGGCACGTATTGCATGGAGCACTGGGTGTTATACGCAAGTAATGAATCATGGAACTTTACATCAAAAACTAGAGATGTACTGTATGGTGACTAACATAGTATAATGAAAAAATATTATTATTAAAAAAAAAGAAAAACACCAATAGCACAATCCTTAAAAGAGACAAACAAAAACAAAAACCTGATAAATTGGAGTTCATCAAAGATAAAATCATTGTTCTTCCTTTGTTTTATGAAATAGACAATTAAATTAGCTAAAATTGGAGATTAAATACAAATAAATTTATGTAAGAGTAGATGAAATTCATTGTCATAATGCACATGAGTTTTAAAACACTCACAATGTATGCCTATTCTAAATAGCATACCGGTAGAAGAATAGATGTCTACAGCATCTCTTTGGGAAACTAAAACTTTAAGTTGTCATTTAGGCAAATGTTCGTATCTCCCAAAGACCAGAACTCCATCTGAGAGTAAAACGAAAATGAAAACAAAAACAAAAACAAAAACAAAAACAAAACAAAACAAAAAAACACTACAGTAATCATGGGCAGCACAATGGTATAACTTCATCCATGATTCAGATCGCTGAGGTGTGAATGGACAGGGATCTGGTGAACTGCAGAAACCAGCAGGACTCTCAGGACTTTGGGCCATGGTGAAATGTGTGCCCTGCCACAAACAGGGGGCACTGTGGGACCTCCCTGTGGTGCCTACACAGCTGCTCAGTGAGGACTCTTCCTCAAGGGAACCTGGCCTGGGGACTGGTCTCTGGGCTACCTGATAGTGACTCAGCAGCTGTGTCCTCTCAGGCCTGACAGAGTCCCCTGAGCAGGGAGCTGTGTGTGGTATCAGCAGGTGATTCCCCCCAGGGCTTATTCCAGGGCTGAAGCCAACCCCCGTCCTCTTCAGTGTGTGGTGTGAGCTGAGCTCCAGCACCAGGGCTTAGGGAGGGGCTGGGCAGTCACTGGATGGACCCCATTTGCATGGACAGCCCCTCCTGGGACAGAGGGTGGCAGAGAAAGGGAGGCCTGGGGCAGACTAACCCTTTGTGAGGACTAGAGCCTGGGCCACCATGGTCTGAACTCCTGAACTTCTCATGCTCCTGTCTCACTGCACAGGTAGTGACAGGCTTCAGGGACACAGGACAGCCCTCCAGCCCATGTAGGCCACTCTGTCTTAGAGTCACCAGGAAATTTACCTTGGTCCCTGTTCCAAATCACCCATGAGTGTCTATGTTTGCAGGTTCCCTGTCCAGCCAGTGCTGACCCAGCTGCCCTCCCTCTGCATCTCTGGGATTGTTGGCTAGACTCACCTGCACCCCGAGCAGTGGCTTTGGTGTTGGCAACTATTCTGTAAGCTGGTTCCAGCAGCAGCCAGGGAGTCCTCCCCAGTATCACCCATACTACTAAACAGACTCATATAAACACCAATGCTCCAGGGTCACCAGTCACTTCCCTGGATCCAAAGATGTTCCCTGGTCAATTGCAGGGGTCCTACTCATTTCCGGGCTGCAGGCTGAGGACGAGGCTGACTATTTCTGTGCTACAGCTCATGGCAGTAGGAGCAGCTACTGTTCCTCACAGGGTCTCAGATAACAAGGAAGTGAGTCAGAAATCCCTATGCACACAGATAATGGCTGTGAGAATTTTTCAGTGAGAAACTTAACCTGAAGAAACATGCGGGGGGGGGGGGTTTGCTCACCTGCAGAAAGATATGTCCTTAAACAAGGGAAACTCACTTCTGAATGCAAAGTAAGAGAAAATTGGGCATTAAAGGATCATAATGACTGATCAGATAAAAGCCCAAGTGTACAACCCCAAGGGGCCTGAAGAATGAATACAAGCTGCCCAGCAAACATTATCCACAGTTTTACCATCTTATTCCATAAAGTGTGACCTCGTGTCACTACTGATGTATCCACAGCTGATATATTGACAATAACCCTGGTCACAGACACAGTGTCTTCTCTCTGAACCAGCTACACATGCACTTGGACCAAATCCTACAGACTCTCCCTGACAACACCACACACCCTCTCTCCTCTTCTCCTCTCTGCTCCCCTGTGCCTCAGACCTTCAGGCTCTGTCTCTGACTCTTGGAGTCTGAATTCCCTCTCCACACAGAATTTCAGAGAACACTGAGAATGATCTTGCTGTAGTTTCCTGTCTCAGTGTTCCATCTCTAGGGAGGAGAATGACTAGAAAATAGAGCTACATGCAGTCCCTCATATTCTCCTTCCTGCTGTCAACCCCAGGCTCTATATTTCTGCTCCCAACATACCCCATCAGTCTCTTTAATATGAAAGTGAAATTAGTATATTTTTCTAAAAGTGGTATGTTTATCCCACCTTTCAGTATTTGCACATAGAATCTACTGATTTTATTCTTCTTTCACAATTAGCTAATACTGTCCCCATGATGAGGATTGAAAGAATCCACAGAGGCAGATTTCAAAATATATAATTTTTAACTTACGTCCCTGTCTCCTCAGTGTTGAGGGAACTTCTGGGAAAAGAGAACTCTGGAAACCAGAGAAGAATCAGGTAAAATGAAATAAACCAGCCTCCTGCACAGAACTGGCCATGTGTCAATGTGGACCCATCTCTGCTCTGGACTTGATCCTCTTCTATGTGGTTCTACAAGAGTCACCAGCTCTGTCCTCCCCCTTGAACAGCCAAGGGAGCTGTGGACACACTCACTATGTGGAGCAAGAGTAGAGCAAAAGTGTGTCCTGAGTTGATGGGAGACCTCATAAGAAGACACATGGCCTCACCCTAATGAAGGTGACAGTGGACAGTGCAGTGGGGAGGCAGGAGTTCTCTCTGATGGGCCCATTGTGTCACCATGTCACAAAATGCTGTGTCCAGGCCTGGACATGGGGGCGCCACTCACCTGTATCTGAGGGGTCAGGGTTGAACAGAGCAGGGACTTGCCATCTGACACTTCCTGTTCCCTCTTCATGGCTCACAGCTGTGACCTCCCCACCCCCTGCCCCCACACAGCCCCTCCACTGGCCACCCCCCCTGACATGCTCAAACAGAGGGACACGACCCAGGGTTAATGAGAGGTCAGAGAGCTAGGGGTCTCATTTGCATTGTTGGTCCCTCCCTCTCTCAGAGGATGAAAAGGGGAGGGAGAGATTAGGCTCTGTTCAGCTGTGGGGCCACAAAAGGCAGGATCAGTAATGGTCTCCACCATGGCCTGGTGCCTTCTCCTCCTCACCCTGGTCGCTCACTGCACAGGTGACTGGATGCAGGGACATGGGAAGGGGCACTGAGAGGATACTTGGGCACTATTTCCTTCTCTTGTCTCCAGAAACGATCACCGACACTGTGTCTCTCCCCCTTCCAGGGTCCTGGGCTGTGCTGACGCAGCCACCCTCAGTTTCTGGGGCCCTGGGCCAGAAGGTCACCATCTCCTGCTCTGGAAGCACATACATCCATATTTTTGGTGCGAAATGGTACCAACAACTCCCAGGAAAGGCTCCTAAACTCCTCATACGTGCCGGTAGCAATCGACTCTCAGGTGTCCCTGACCGATTTTCTGGCTCTGATGCTGGTGACTCAGGCTCTCTGACCATCACTGGGCTCCAGGCTGAGGATGAGGCTGATTATTACTGCCAGTCCTATGATCCTAGTCTCGGTGGTCACACAGTGCTCCAGGCCTGTGGGGAAGTGAGACAAAAACCTGCTGTCCCTACAGCAATTGGGCTTCCTATGCAGGTCCAACTTTTTGGCCTAGTCAGCTGCTGTTTTTTTTTTTTTTTTATATAAACTGGGGTCTGAGTCCCACCTCAAGGAATTTGTCTACAAAGTCTTTCCACATTCTCTTAAATTTTTCCTTGAAGCCTGTCCTTGGGAGCAAGATATTGTGTGATTTATTAAATTGAGCACAAATTCCTAGGTTCCAGGGGCAGCCTCTCCTGAGGAGAGTCCATGACAGGTCAGGGTAGAAACAGGGTCTCTGTCCAATATGTGTTTTGGTACCAACAACTCCCATGAGTGGGGGACCAAATCCTCATCTAGGTTGGGGGTTAGACCCTCTGAGGATACTATCAATTCTCTGACTCCATGCCTGGCAACTCTGGCTCCCAGACATGTTAGACCTGTGCTGAGGTCTAAATTGAGGCCATTCCTCACTGTCCCTCTTGTGACAGCATGTCAGGGCTCATCCAAGTCCCTGTCCCATGAGAACTGAGACCAGAACCCCTTTCTCATTGCTAAAGGAGGAGGGGCCCACGTAGCCACTCACCCAGGCTGTGTACTGCTTCTTCTCTTCCTGCTTTCACCAATATGGGTCCAAGTGGAACCACCTACGAGTGGAACCACCTAGGAGTGAGGGGTTCTCCTTCCCACTGTCCTCAAAGACACTCACTGCAGCCCCTTCCTAGACAAAGGATCTCACAGGACAGAGAAAGGTTGTTTCCCCCATTAGTGATGGATAGGGTGTAGCAGGTGCAGTGTGATGATCTCAGGCTTGGCTTCTGAGAAATCTGAGCTCTCCATTCTTGGCCAATTACCTATTTCTAGAAGTTTCCAGACCTATATAGTTCTCTTAATAGTCTTCAATAGGAATCCCTGGGTTTTTTTGCTCACTGGGGTAATTTCTTCTGTCACAGTTGAACCAGGCCCAGGGCATCTATGGCTGAATGGTATTTTGGGTCTTTGGGAATAACTCCAAGTCTAATCTCATCTTTACTGAGATCTAACCAGTAATTTTTCTTGTTCACTTCCATTGTCTAATACTTGGAGAAAGACGTCAAATAATAACATTGAGGTCACATTTCCCTGTTCCTGAATTTGTAGAAATGTCCTCCTTCTAGCCACCCCATTTGCTAATTTCGTGACAATGGGGCTGTGTTTTATGTGTGTGGGAGAGAGTGTGCTATTATCGTATGAGTATCTCTGTTTCTATTTTATGTGGTTTTTATTAGGGCTTTGATTTCAACTTAGTCAAAGGAAATTTCAAGGTCTAGTGATATCATGTTATTTTCATCTGTTGACTTATTAATATGATATCTTAGAGCATTTATTAATATGAAATCTTTATATCTTCAATAACTCACTATGGACACAGTATGAATGTATTAATCTGAAAATGGAATCTCACTGTTGACATTTTAATTTAGAAAACCTGTATCAATATTTCATAATATTCTACAATTTTAGTTACCATACAGAACATCCTTAGATTTTGGTGTAATGTTCCATGATTCAATATTTGCATATAACACCCAGTGCACCATGCAATATGTGCCCTCCTTAATACCCATCACTGGCCAATTCCAATCCCCCACCCCCGTCCCCTCTGAAGCCCTGTTTATTTCCCAGAGTCCACAGTCTTTCATGATTCATTCCCGCTTCTGTTTATCCCCCCTTCATTCTTCTTGTCCTTCTCCTAACAATCTTCCTATTTCTTATGTTCCATAAATGAGTGAAACCACATGATAATTGCCTTTCTCTGCTTGACTTATTTCACTTAGCATAATCTCCTCCACTCCCATCCATGTTGCTGCAAATGATGGGTAATCATTTTTTCTGAAGGCTGAGTAATATTCCATTGTATATATGGACCACATCTTCTTTTTTTTTTTTTTAAAGATTTTATTTATTTGAGAGAGAGAGAGACAGCCAGCGAGAGAGGGAGCACAAGCAGGGGGAGTGGGAGAGGAAGAAGCAGGCTCATAGCGGAGGAGCCTGATGTGGGGCTCGATCCCATAACGCCGGGATCACACCCTGAGCCAAAGGCAGACGCTCAATGACTGAGCCACCCAGGCGCCCCTGGACCACATCTTCTTAATCCAGTCATCTGTTGAAGGGCATCTCGGCTCCTTCCACAATTTAGCTATTGTGGACAATGTGCTATGAACATAGGGGTGCATATGGCTCTTTTCTTCATGATGTCTGTATCATAGGGGTAAATACCCAGTAGTGCAATTGCTGGATCATAGGGTAGCTCAATTTTTAAATTTTTGAGGGAACTCCACACTGTTTTCCAAAGTGGCTCTACCAACTTGCATTCCCACCAACAGTGTAAGAGGGATCCCCTTTCTCCACATCCTCTCCAACATTTGTTGTCTCCAGCCTTGTCAATTTTTGCCATTCTAAGTGGCGTAAGGTGGTATCTCAATGTGGTTTTGATTTGAATTTCCCTGATGGCTAATTATTTTGAACATTTTTTCATGTGTCTGTTAGCCATTTGTATGTCTTCATTGGAAAAGTGTCTGTTCATATCTTCTGCCCATTTTTTTATTTGATTATTAGTTTCTCATGTATTGAGTTTGAGAAGTTCTTTGTATATCTTGGATACCAGTCTTTTATCTGTAGTGTCATTTGCAAATATCTTCTCCCATTCCGTGGGCTGCCTCTTAGTTCTTTTGACTATTTCCTTGGCTGTGCAGAAGCTTTTTATCTTGATGAAGTCCCACAAGTTCATTTTTTCTTCTGTTTCTCTTGCCTTTACAGATGTGTCATGAAAAAAGTTGCTGTGGCTGATGTCAAACAGGGTGCTGCCTATGTTCTCCTGTAGGATTTTGATGGATTCCTGTCTCACAACAAGGTCTTTCATCCATTTGCAGTTTATCTTTGTGTATGGTGTGAGAGAGTGGTCAAGTTTCATTCTTTTGCATATAGCTATCCAATATACCCAGCACCATTTATTGAAGAGACTATTTCCACCGGATGTTTTTTCCTGCTTTGTCAAAGATTAGTTGCCCAAAGAGCCGAGGGTCCATTTCTGGGTTCTCTATTTTGTTCCATTGGTCTATGTGTCTGGTTTTGTGCCAGTACCATGCTGTCTTTGTGATCACAGCATTGTAGTACAGCTCGAAATCTGGCATTGTGATGCCCCCAGCTTGGTTTTTCCTTTTTATCAATTCCTTGGCAATTCGGGGCCTTTTCTGGTTCCACAGAAATTTAAGGGCTGTTTGTTCCAGTTCTTGAAAAATGTCATTAGTATTTTGATCGGGATAGCATTGAAAGTGTAGATTGCTCTGGGTAGCATGGACATTTTAACTATGTTAATTCTTCCGATCCATGAGCAGGGAATATTTTTCCATCTTTTTGTGTCTTCTTCAATGTCTTTCAAGAATGATTTGTAGTTCCTAGTATATAGATCCTTTATGTCTCTGGTTAAGTTAATTCCAAGATAACATATGATTTTTGGTGCTATTGTAAATGGAATGGATTCCCTAATTTCTCTTTCTTCAGTCTCATTGGTCGTGTATAGAAATGCAACTGATTTCTGGGATCTGATTTAGTATCCCACCACATTACTGAATTGCTCTAAAAATTCTTGTAGATTGAGGGTGGGGTCCTTTGGGTTTGCATATAGAGCATCATGTCATCTGCAAAGAGAGACAGATTGACTTCTTCTTTGACAATTTATACCTTTTATCCCTTTTTGTTGTCTGATTGCTGTTGCAAGGACTTCTAGTACTATGCTGAATAATAATGGCGAGATTGGGCTTCTTTGTCATGTTCCTGATCTTAAGAGAAAGGCTTTCAGCTTTTCCCCATTGAGAATGATATTTGCTGTGTGCTTTTCATAGATGGTTTTTATGAAATTGAGGAATGTACCCTCTATCCCTACACTCTGAAGTGTTTTAATCAGGAAAGGATGCTGTCTTTCATCAAATGATTTTTCTGCATCAGTTGAGGGGATCATATCGTTCTTCACTATTTTCGTGTTGATATGATCTTTTACCCTGATCAATTTGTGAATGTTCAACTACCCTTCCATTCCAGGGATGAATCCCACTTGGTCATGATGGATAATACTTTTAATGTACTGTTGGAGCCTATTATCTAGGATCTTGTTGAGAATTTTGGCGTCCATATTTATCAGGGATATCGGTCTGTAGTTCTCCTTTTTGATGGGGTCTTTGCCTGGTTTTGGCCTCATAGAATGAGTTTGGTAGTTTCCCTTTTGTTTCTATTTTTTGAAACAGCTTCAGGAGAATAGGTACTATTTCTTCTTTGAATGTTTGGTAGAATTCCCTGGGGAAGCCGTCAGGCCACGGACTCTTGTTTTTTGGGAGGTTTCTGATGACTGCTTCAATCTTTTCATTATTAATCAGTCTGTTTAAATCATCAATTTCGAGGGAGGGAGTTAAGATGGCAGAGGAGTAGGGGTCCCCTTTTTCAGCTGGTCCCCTGAGTAGAGCTGGATAGGTACCAGACCATCCTGAACACCCACAGAATCAGCCTGAGATGCAGGAAGATACATCTTGATCTCTACAAATGAACATCTCCAGTGATATGTATAGAGGTACGAAGGCGGAAGCCATGAAACCGTGCACAGATATCAGAAGATAAACGGAAGGCAGAGGGAGCCGCTGTGTTCAGGCATGGGGAAGAGGTAGCACCTGCACTGGGGAGCAGGCTGACCCGCGGACTGGCACCCGCAAGAGAGCAGACTGAGACCATGAGCCAGGGAATGCATGTGACCACATTGAAAACCAGAGCTCCAGAGTGCGCGAGCCACACTGAAACGGAGCTCCAGAATGCTTGGGGGTGGCTGGCGATGTTAGAAACACAAACGGCAGAGACCTGCCGGCCCTGGAAGTGAGGGCTGGGACGCTGGGTGTGGGGCGCACATCCCGGGATGCTGTAGGGTTTAGCAGCACCAAAAAAAAAAAAAAAAAAAAAAACAGAGTTAAAGTGGCCAGGAGAGCCCAGTGGAGAGTGGACTGCGATCCCTCTGTTCTGAGACAGATGAAGGATTTGGCTACTGCTGCTCTGACTCTTAGAAGAGGCACAGCAAACCACCAGGGAAAGCTGCCAGAGAACAAAAGCCTGGAAATACTGGCTCACAGTGTGCCTATCACTATCCCCCCTCGCAGGGGACAGGAAAACTCTACCAAAGCAGGGTTGCCTGAATATCAGCATGACAGGCCCCTCCCCCAGAAGGCAGGATGAAAATTCAAGAAGACCACATCCCTAAGGTCCCTATAAAACAAGTGCACACTGCATGGGTCCTGGTCAATAATTTCGGCCCTGGACAACCCCGCAACCTCTCCTCATTAGAATGATGAGAAGGAGAAATCCCCCCCAGCAAAGAAAAGACAATGAGTCTGTGGCCTCTGCCCCAGAACTAATGGATATGGATGTAACCAAATTATCAGAAATGGAGTTCAGAGTAACAATGGTCAAGATGATGTGTAGACTTGAAAAAAAATATTAACGAAAATACTAACAAGAATATACAATCTCTAAGGGTGGAAATGAGAGTGAATCTGGCAGAAATTAAAAATACTATGAATCAAATGCAGTCAAAACTAGATGCTCTGACGGCCAGGGTGAATGAGGCAGAAGAACAAATTAGTGAATTGGAGGATTGGTTAGTAGAAGAGAAAGCTAAAACAGAAACTTAGCTCAAAAAAATTCAATCTCTAGAATATAATTTATGGGAGATTACTGACTAAATGAAACGTTCCAATGTCAGAATCATCGGCATCCCCGAGGGGGTGGAGAAAAATAGATGTCTAGAAGAGATATTTGAAGAAATTGTAGCTGAAAACTTCTGTAATCAGGCAAAGGAAACAAGCATTCGTGTCCAAGAAGCAGAGAGGACCCCTCCCAAGCTCAACCATGACAAACCTGTGCCATGTCACTTCATTATTGCATTCGCAAATATTAGATCCAAGAATACAGTATTGAAAGCGGCCAGGGCAATGCAGTTTCTCATGTACCAAGGCAAAGGTATCAGAATTACGTCAGACCTGTCTACACAGACCTGGAATGAGAGAAAGGGTTGGGGGGGGCATTTTTAAAGCTCTATCAGAGAAAAACATGCAGCCAAGGATCCTTTATCCAGCAAGGCTGTCATTCAGAATTGATGGAGACATAAAGAACTTCCACAATCGCCAGTCACTGACCAATTTTGTAACCACAAAACCAGCCCTCCAGGAGATATTAAGGGGGTTTGTATAAAAGCAAAAAGGCCCCAAGAGTGATACAGAACAGAAAGTCACAATCGATAGAAACAAAGACTTTACAGGCAACATGGCATCATTAAAATCATATCTCTCAATAATCTCTCTCAATGTAAATGCCCTAAATGCTCCCATAAAACACCACAGGGTTGCAGATTGGATAAAAAGACATGACCCATCCATTTGCTGTCTATAAGAGACTCATTTTGAACCTAAAGATACATTCTGACTGAAAGTGAAGGGATGGAAAACCATCTTTCATGCCAATGGACCTCAAAAGAAAGCTGGGGTAGCAATTCTCAGATCAGACAGAGTGGATTTTAAACTAAAGTCTACAGTTAGAGATACAGAAGGACACTATATTATTCTGAAAGGATGTATCCAACAAGAAGATATGACAATTATAAATATCTATGCCCCCAACAGGGGAGCAGCTAAATACACAAGCCAACTCTTAACCAGAATAAAGAGACATATAGATAAAAATACATTAATAGTAGGGAACCTCCCACTCCACTATCAGCAATAGACAGATCACCTAAGCCGAAAATCAACAAAGAAAGAAGAGCTTTGAATGCCATACTAGACGAGTTGGCCCTCAGAGATATATATAGAGCACTACACCCCAGAACCAAAGAATACGCATTCTACTCTAATGCACATGGAACATTCTCCAGATTAGATCATGTTCTGGGTCACAAATCAGGTCTCAACTGATACCAAAAGACTGAAATTATTCCCTGTATATTCTCAGACCACAATGCTTTGAAATTGGAACTCAATCACAATGAAAAATTTGGAAGAAACTCAAACACTTGGAGACTAAGAACCATCCTGCTCAAGAATGATTTGATAAATCAGGAAATCAAAAATCAATTTAAACAATTTACGGAGAACAACAAGAATGAAAACGCAATGGTCCAAACACATGGGACACTGCAAAGGCATTCCTAAGGGGAAAACACATAGCCATCCAAGCCTCACTCAAAAAATAGAAAAATCTAAAATGCAGTTTTTATATTCTCACCTCAAGAAGCTGGAATGGCAACAGAAGAACAGGCCTAATCCACTCATGAGAAAGCAGTTGATCAAGATTAGAGCAGAGATCAATGAATTAGAAACCAGGAGCACAGTAGAGCAGATCAACAGAACTAGAAGCTGGTTCTTTGAAGGAATAAATAAAATAGATAACCCACTGGCAAGACTTAGCCGAAAGGATAGAGAAAGGACCCAAATTAATAAAATTATGAATGAAAAGGGAGAGGTCACAGCGAACACCAATGAAATAGGAAGGATTATTAGAAACTTTTATCAACAGCTTTATGCCAATAAATTAAGCAACCTGGAAGAGATGGAGGCCTTCCTGGAAACCTATAAACTACCAAGACTGAAACAGGAAGAAATTGATTTTTTTTAACTATAACTATTAACTATAACTACTAGAAGTTATAGGGCAATTCAGTAATGTGGAGGGATACAAAATCAATGCTCAGAAATCGGCTGCATTTCTATACACGAACAATGAAACTGAAGAAAGAGAAATTAGGGAATCCATTCCATTTACAATAGCACCAAAAATCATATGTTATCTTGGAATTAACTTAACCAGAGACATAAAGGATCTATATACTAGAAACTATAAATCACTCTTGAAAGACATTGAGGAAGACACAAAAAGATGGAAAAATATTCCATGCTCATGGATTGGATGAATTAACATAGATAAAATGTCCATGCTACCCATAGCAATCTGCACTTTCAATGCTATCTCAACCAAAATACCAGTGACATTTTTCAAAGAACTGGAACAAACAGCCCTTAAAGTTGTGTGGAACCAGAAAAGGCCCTGAATCGCCAAGGAATTGTTGAAAAGGAAAAACAAAGCTGGGGGCATCACAATGCCAGATTTCAAGCTATACTACAAAGCTGTGATCACAAAGACAGCATGGTACTGGCACAAAAACAGACACATAGACCAATGGAACAGAATAGAGAACCCAGAAATGGACCCTCGGCCCCTTGGGCAACTAATCTTTGATAAAGCAGGAAAAAACATCTGGCGGAAAAAAGACAGTCTCTTCAATAAATGGTGCTGGGAAAATTGGACAGCTACATACAAAAGAATGAAACTTGACCACTCTCTCACACCATACACAAAGATAAACTCCAAATGGATGAAAGACCTAAATGTGAGACAGGAATCCATCAAAATCCTAAAGGAGAGCATAGGCAGCAACCTCTATGACATCAGCCACAGCAAACTTTTTTATGACACATCTCCAAAGGCAAGAGAAACAAAAGAAAAAATGAACTGGTGGGACTTCATCAAGATAAAAAGGTTCTGCACAGACAAGGAAACAGTAAAAAAAAAAAAAAAAAAAAAAAAAAAACTAAGAGGCAGCCCACGGAATGGGAGAAGATATTTGCAAATGACACTACAGATAAAAGACTGGTATCCACAACAAATGGATCATTGAACTTTACATCAAAAACCAGGGATGTACTGTATGGTGAATTATATAATATAATAAAAATATTATTATGAAAAAAAAGACTGGTATCCAAGATATACAAACAACTTCTCAAACTCAATACACAAGAAACAAATAAACAAATCATAAAATGGGCAGAAGTTATGAATAGACACTTCTCCAGTGAAGACATACAAATGGCTAACAGACACATGAAATAATGCTGAAAGTCATTAGCCATCAGGGAAATTCAAATCAAAACCACATTGAGATACCACCTTATACCAGTTAGAATGGCAAAAAATGACAAGGCAGGAAACAGAAAATGTTGGAGAATATGTGGAGAAAGGGGATCCCTCTTTCACTGTTGGTGGGAACAGAAGTTGGTACAGCCACTTGGAAAACTGTGTGGAGGTCCCTTAAAAAGTTAAAAATTGATCTTCCCTGTGATCCAGCAATTGCTCTACTGGGTATTTACCCAAAGATACAGATGTAGTGAAGAGAAGGGCCATATGCACCCCAATGTTCATAGCAGCATTGTCCACAATAGCTAAATTGTGGAAGGAGCCGAGATGCCCTTCAACAGATGATTGTATTAAGAAGCTGTGGTCCATATATACAATGGAATATTACTCAGCCATCAGAATGAACGATTACTCAACATTTGCAGCAACATGGACGGGACTGAAGGAGATAATGCTAAGCGAAATAAATCAAGCAGAGAAAGACAATTATCATATGGTTTCACTCATTTATGGAATATAAGAAGTAGGAAGATCATTTGGAAAAGAATGGGAAGTAGAAGGGTGGAGGTAAACAGAAGAGGGAATGAGCCATGAGAGACCATGGACTCTGGGAATCAAACTGAGGTCTTCAGAGGGGAGGGGGGTGGGGGATTGGGATAGGCTGGTGATGAGTATTAAGGAGGGCACGTATTGCATGGTGCACTGGGTGTTATATACAAGTAATGAATCATGAAACTTTACATCAAAAACCAGGGATGTACTGTATGGTGACTAACATAATATAATAAAAATGTTATTAAAAAAATAAAAAATAAAGGGTTTTGACTAGCTGCTGTCATGCCAAAAAAAAGACATTTCTAGTATTATCAGTTATGCTGTTTTAAATTGGATTTTCAAACATGTCTATATACTATAATATAGCAAACATCTCGGAAGATACTTAAGTGTACATAATCCTTCTCATCACAGAAATGGTAATACAAATATTTTATTTTTCTCCACCCATCTCTTACTCATTTCAAATTGTCCTGGCGTTGACCAGAGGCTCCTACCATGGAGATGGTCAGCAGGGGAATCCAGGTATGACACTGACTCCTGTTGCCTGGGACTTACAGCTGTCAAGTTCCAGAATAATTCTTTTACTTCCTAGTTCGCGCCTTGACCCTCTTGTGAAAGACAATGTGTTGTGTGCTTCACATGTAACAAGAGGTGGCTCAGACATCCAGTCACCAGATCTGTCAGCCATGGGCTCTGTATGTGCCTGTCTGCACATGTCTGAGGACACTTAAAGGTGCTGTAAACTGGAGGTTCTTTCCCAGACTCCAGACCAGCTGGCACCTCATGCAGCCAACTGAGGCCTGAGACTGACATGTGGCCACAGCCCTGGCTCTCGTCTTACAGAGGACTTAAATCTGTGAACCATGAGAGCCTGTGGACTCTGGGAAACAAACTGAGGGCTTCAGAGGGGAGGGGGTGGGGGAATGGGATAGGCTGGCGATGGGTATTAAGGAGGGCACGTATTGCATGGTGCACTGGGTGTTACAGGCAAGTAATGAATCATCGAACTTTACATCAACAACTAGGGATGTACTGTATGGTGACTAACATAATATAATAAAAAATATTATTAAAAAAGAATCTGTGCACACGAAGGCGTCTTAAAGCTCGCACTCATGCACCAATGCCTCCATGGAAGCAAACAGCAGCACCCACATTAGTTTGCAATTGTGCTTCTCTTCAGTGAGTTACTCCATGCAGTGTGTTTCACTGTTGGAAGAACCTGGATTTATTATTTTAGCAATGATAAAAATTAATGGTTTTCAGGTATTATTCCATTTATGGCATAATTCACACCTCTTACTCCTTAACATGCCTATAGAAAAAAATTCTAAATTCTACTACAATTAGTTGGTTGATTGTGTACTGACAATATTTATGGTCATCAACATGAACCACACCATATGCACTTTTGTGCGTGTGACATCCATTTCGACATGTCTTACTAGAGAATCAGAACTGGACACATCTCTTTACTTTACTCTGGAAAGTTAGATGGGATGTCTGGGTCCAGCTGTGGATCAACAGGGAGCTCAGGGCTGCCTGGTCACTGCTATGACCCCCCTGCCCTGTCCTCCCTGACAGGAGGTCCACAGCACCTGAGTACCCCTAGGAGTGAGCTCTTCCTCAGGGACACCCAAGGGCCTCTACAGACTCAGAACTGGACTCAAATTAAGTTCTAGGTCAGAGTTTTCACATGCTCCTTTCCCTGCATCCTCCTCTCTAGGGCCCCACTATGGGGGGTAGAAGGAGAGTGCTCTTCAGACAGGTCACTCTCACCCGAGAGTCTACTCCTGATGGCCTTGGAGCTGTTGGGCTTCTCCAGGGAGCTGGGGGTGGATGTGCATGAGGGGCCACTGCTTCAGGGATGTGGGTGGCTGTGAGGGAGACTGAGGGGATCCCCGGCAGATCTGTAGATTTCAAGGTGCAAAGCTCAGGGTTTGCTGCATGCTGGCCTGTACATGTCTCATCCCTATTATCACCACCTCCTTCTGTACCTGATCTGTAGACTGTGAAGCCAAGAACCATGCTGGGAACAGTGGTGGCACTAGGTCCATTGTCTGGCCAGTTCCTGTCATGACACAGCCCCTCTCTGTCTTCAGTGGTTCTATAGACACTTGTGGCAAATCATCCATCTCCTAGGGAGAAGACAAACCGCCTAAGCAGGACTGCAAAGGAGATGCTGGGAACATAGATGGAGTCTTCACCCTCATATCTGCTAGGGATCCAAAAGGTCAAGGCTAAGGCAGCTAAGAGTTAAGATATCTTTAAAGAGATGCAGCAGGTGCTGTGACTGCACTCCGTTCCCTGTGGGGCTGGTGCCCCTCACTCTGAAAGCCAATAGGGAGCTCGGGGACACTCCAGCATGTCAGGAGCACAATGGATAGACACCTGGAAAACTTAAAAGCAGGCGATCCATGAGCATGAGATGGTTGGCAGGAGGAGAGAACTGGCAACTTTGAGAGCTTGTGATCCTCAGACACCATGCTCCTCAGCTCACGCTTCTCTGGGAGATGTCAGTGTTTGCTCTGGACCTCTATGGGCTCCTAAGGGGAGCCACGTGCAGATGCTTTAAATCTTGGTCCAGAGAGAAACCCCTGTGCCCTGGCAGTGGAATATTGACCTCAAAAGGAAGCTGGTTTGTAGGAATGCCCGGCACTTAATTTACCCATAAACCTGTCTCTGTAAATTTGAGTTGAATCAATCTCTGTACTGTTGTTCATTGAGTTATTGTTAACAAATATACCCATTTGTTGTGCTGAAAAAGCTTGCCTTGGAAGGGAAGGTGAAGACAGGGGCCTGCCTCCCTGCCAGGAGTGTGTGCAGATTGCATGACCGTTCCCTATGGGTATTGCTTTTCTGTGACAGATCATAAACTCTTGTCCCCTTGTGGTTTGCAATCACCTCCTGTCTTGCTTTGGCCACAAAATATAAATAGAAGAGACGTGCTTCTTGTGAAAAAAGGAGTAAGAGCCTGTGCTCACCCTGCTCTTTGGTTTCCCCTTCTGCCTTCCTGACCTCCATTATTCCAAGGATGGCTCCTAACCCAGATGAGCATGGGAGACACCTGAGCATGTGGAGAAGGCAGCGTGAAAGCAGTTTTTTTTTTAATTTATTTATTTATGTGACAGAGAGACAGCCAGCGAGAGAGGGAACACAGCAGGGAAGTGGGAGAGGAAGAAGCAGGCTCCCAGCGGAGGAGCCCGATGTGGGACTTGATCCCGGAACACCGGGATCACGCCCTGAGCCAAAGGCAGACGCTTAATGACTGAGCCACCCAGGCGCCTCGTGAAAGCAGTTTTGATCAGACGTGGGAGATTTCGTGACCCTTCAGCTCATGATGAAGTGGTCCATATGGGAATCCTCCTCCTCTTTACTCACAAGACACTGACAAGGGCATGCACAGTTCTGGAAAATCACAGGCAGTCACTGATGGCACCTCCCTGACCCAGAGAGTGCAGAGGAGGGTTCTGAGGCAGTGGGAATTTGATTCAGGAGGGGCTAAGAGCATGGGGATAAATACAGCACCTGTGCAGAGCATTCATCTCACTGGATGGTCCTTTGTCCTCCAGCCCAAACTATGGCTGATGCAGAACTGCAGCCACAGTGCTTTGAGAAGGCAAAGAACGAGAGAACATGGACCCTCAGGGAGAGATGTCTGGTCTCACAAGCAAATGGGCAGCTAAGATCTGAGGTGGGAACAATCCTGAATGGGTGATTGTGATGGAGCCTCAGGACCTGTCAGAACAGCAGTGACTGTAAGGTCCCCTTGTCCTATTGTAAGAAATTGCATAACGGGAGCAGAGTGGTTTCAGCAAGAAGACAGTGTGGGAGTTTCCAGTGTTCTTCTCCTTCCAGAAACATCAATTTGAATAAGAATCCACACACAAGAATACTTCCATGATAACTGATGATTCCAGGTGAGCCATTATAGCACTGGGTGGAAACAAATAAGAAAAGATTCCTTGAAGAGGGAAGGAAAGAGTTTCACATGACACCTGTCACGCTTTGGCCCACCTCTGAGAAAACACTCCCCTGGGAGGCAGAGTGACATGAGCACCTGACCTCAATGGACACCACAACCCCTGCCTGCACCAGGGCCAGGCTGGCTCCCATGGGCCCTGGCTCCTACAGCCCACTGCTGTGACCCAACATTTTTTGGAGCCCATGCATCTTCCATGGCCCTAGGTTTCCCACCACTTCCCACAGACCCAGGCCCCACCTGGGCTATTGTGAACAGAAGCTGCTGACTGGTCCCAAACTGGCTACCAGGAGGCCAGGCACCTAGACTCTAGGCCTACACTGTAGACCACTGAACACAGCTGGCCTCTGTGCCAGGCTAGCTGCTTGCACCCAGGGGACAGAAGGACCCCATCAGAACCAAGATCTCGCCTGCCTAAGAAGCAGCCCTGGCCTGAAGCCCCAGGTGCCTGAAGGTCTCCTGCATATCCAATCTGTGTGCACACACATCCATCTAGGGCCATGCTGACCATCATGGACTTCATCTCCAGACTGGCTGTCACAGAAACAGGCTCCTTGCCTGAAACTATGGACCCAGCCTCTCAACAGTTTCACCCAAATGCAGACTCTCAGCCCATCCTAGCACCAGGCCAGCCTCTACAGACCCAGACATCAGCCCCCACCCAGTGGTCCTCAGCACCTGGTACCCCTTGTGGACCCACAATCCAGGCCCCCCAACATGAACTCTGGTCCCAGGCCCATCACTGAAGAATGTGGAGATAGACATGATGCTTCCAGCTACAGAGTACGGAAACCACAGGAAGCAGGTAGCTGAAGGGGCAAATTGTGAGCACAGGAGACACCCTCCGTGAGCATATAAAATGCAGAGTATGGGTGAGGTGGGTGACTGTCTTATAACATTTCATTTAATGACATATAAGATCACCATTTGTCAACAAAATGGTATATAGAGAGCTCAAGGCCTAACGTGTGAGCAAGGACATTGTCATTTCAACATTTCAACCCAGTCCTACTAAGGACCCTAGCAGGAAACTTGCGGGGGGAAAGAAAAGGAGGTTTGTCCATAGAATAAAAGATTCCAGAGAGAAATGAACGATGGAGCCAAGAAATTTTTTGATTTGTCACTGGTACAACAAATAAAGGTACAAATATACAAATAAATTGATATGAGAGTATTTTGAACCCATTGCTTTAATGCACAAGTGATGGAACTCTCTGTGAACCAAACCATGGATGTGCAAAGATGGACAATGACCTGGTGAACCACAGTCCAGCTGGATTCCCAGGGCTTTGGGCCATGCGACCAGCAGGGGGAGCTGTGGGGCTGCCCTGTGCTCTTCACACAGCTGCTCAGTGAGGAGCCTTCACCCAAAGGACTCTGGGCCTGGGGGCAGGGCCCCGTGAGACCTAAGGGGACCCAGCAGCTGGGTCCTCTCTGGCCTGGTAGAGTCCCCTGAACAGGAACATGTGAGTTGTCTCAGCACCTGCTTCCTCCCAGGGCTCTCCCCAGGGGGTGAGACCACCTCCATCCTCTTCAGTGGAGGAGTTTACTTATAAAAATAAGCATAACGGAAAATTTACTATTCTAATCACCCCTTATTGTGCAATTCAGAGATATTGAGTAGACTCCCAATGCGGTGCACCCATCACAACTATCCATTTCTAGAACTTGTTCATCATCCCCAGCAGTAACTCTGCACCCAGTAGGGGGATGGGTACCCGGATTTGACAGCAGAGCCAGGCCTCCAGGAGCCCACGCCAGTGCAGGAAGCAGCAGAGAGCAGACGGCAGCATCGATGGTGGCTCTTGGCTGGTGTGGCCTCACCCAGCACGGAGCATTCATTGGACTGTGCTTCTTACCCCAGCTTGACCACGTGGATGCACTGTGCCCACCGTGGCAAGGGTGACCATGTGCCCACTGCAGGGTGTCCAGTAATCCCTGCTTTGTCTCCCAAAGTGTGCCGGGAAACATCAGTGAGAACGTAAGGATCTCATTTGGGGCATCTGCTCTATGATTCATGCAAATTCCTATCTGAATCCCCTACAAAATCCATGTCAGTTCTCCTCCAGAAACCTCACAAAGGCCCTCTTTCAGCCTATGTCCTCCCTTGTAGTCAAGGGGAACTTATGCTTCTTTCTGGGTTTTTTATTCTGTGGCATTGATCTATGTGTCTCTTTCTAGGCCAATACCATGTTTTCATTCCTATAGCTTTGTAATATAATTTTAAATCAAGAAGTATGATGCCTCCATCTTTGTGCTTCTTTCTCAAGATCACTTTGGCAATTTGAGGTCTTTCTTGCCCTATACAAAATTCAGGATTTTTTTTTTCAATTTCTCTGAAAAATGTCATTGGAATTTTCATAAGAATTGTATTGAATGTGTAGATTTAATGTCATTTTTTTGTGGAGAACACTGGATTTAGGAATTACATGCAGGTTGCACGTGAGTTGTAAGGATGTGTCTAAGATGACACCTATGTCTGTGGTTCAAAATTTGAATGGATGATGATGGTCCAAATGAAAGAAGAGTTACAGATTTTAGTAATAAGGTAAAGAAAGTGAGAATCTGCATTTTTCTTTTTTATTTGCTAGATTTATTTTTTAATTCAAAATTATTTACTGAGCACCAGCTAAGTATCAGCAAGCTCCAGGTCCTTAGCGCTGCCAGGAGCAAACAAAATTGTGTAGATCATGGACACATGCTGGGTTTTCATCTGACTCACTATGAAAGACAGTGATCAGATGTCCTGTGTGAAGTTCAGAGGGAACCATGAAGCATTTGTAGGAATAGGACATACAGTTCTATGTTAAGTGAGAGTTGTTGGATACAAATATATATTGCCGTTATCAGTGCAGAAATGAATTAGATAAAATCACTGGGGGAATAATTGTGTTGATATTTACAGCATGAGTATAACCATGTCTGGCATCTAGGAAGTATTAGAGATGGATCTGATGAGTAATTAAATAAATCTCACACTGAGGACAGAGGACGTAGGGCACCAGGAATTTCTGGATCACGAGACTGAGTGATGTCCTTGAAACTCCCACCCCTCTGTCCCCAAATGTACAGAGCCATCTAGATGAGCCTTGTGTTTGGTGCAGGAGACCCCTTCACCCCTGGTGTCTCCCCTTAGCGTTGGGTGTTCCTGGCTGTATCCTGGGAGAGCTGTTTTGTTGACAATCTACTGTGGATGTTCGGGGGGGGGGCGGGGAGCAACAGAAGAACCACTTCTCACTTCTTTGTAATTCTGGTCTCTCCTTGAAGAATTCCTTGCACATTGTTATTAATGAACTCTGTCCCATCAGGGGCAGAGCAGACGGTTATGGGGACTGGTTGGCTAGGTCGTCAATTGTCCTGACGTGAGAGAGAGATTGGCTGCCCCTTCAGCATCCCCCATAGACCCTGTGGAGGGGTGTGCATGCCCTCTGCACTTCTGCTCACTGGGTGCAGGATACATCCTTCCTGACGCGTCACTCAGCTGTGGCCTCAACAACACAACTAGGTAAGTGGTGGGAGGAGCACAGGGTGATTCATGCTGAGGAGGCCATGTCTCTGAAGTAATGACTGAGGTGTGGTGGCGCCTGCAGCACAGGCAGGGGCCCTGGGGAATGAGAAACCCCTGCCCTGTGTGGGGATGGGGGATGAACCAGGCAGGCTGAAGTCCAGAGTGTCCCTCTCTCTGGTCAGCTCCAGGATGCCCCTCCCAGTCAGAGGTGAGTCTGGATTCTGAGACAGCAAGGGGGCTGTGAGCCTGTCCGTGTGTGTCTGTGGGGTGGGGTCTGTCTCAGCTGGGCACCCAGGCCTGGAGCCCTGCCTTGTGCCCTCTGCTCTGTGCTCACTGGGGCACAGGAGAGGTTGCCAGCCCCACCCCAAAGTCAGCTTTCCCCAAATTTAGGCCCAGGGCCCCAGGGGAGGGAGTGATTTGCATGAAAGATTTCTCTCTGCTCTTCCAGGAGGGGAGAGGATAAGAGAGGCTTTGTGCAGGTCTCTCACTGTGGGCTCAGAAGAAAGAGCCTGGGGCATCTCCACCATGGCCTGGACCCTTCTCTTTATCACCCTCCTCACTCTCTGCTCAGGTGACTGTCTGTGGGAAAGCAGGAGAATTGATTATGGGGTCCCCTGGGTTTCTTCTTTCCCCTCTTTTTGAGAACACACTGGGGGCAAAACATGAGACTCACCTGTGCGTGTCTGCACTGCTCTGTTGCAGGATCCTGGGCACAGCCTTCGCTGATACAGGAAGGCTCTATGTCGGGGGCTGTGGGACAGAAGGTCACCCTCACCTGCATTGGAAATGCCAACAATGTTGGATCATATTCTGTGGGCTGGTACCAACAGACTTCTCAGGGTGCCCTCAAAACTGTGATGCTTGGAACCACTAGGCCCTCAGGGATTCCAGCTCGGATCTCTGGCTCTGACGCTGGGAACATAGTCTCTCTGATCATCTCGGACCTGCAGCCTGAAGATGAGGCTGATTATTACTGCTCAACATGGGACAAAAGCATCAACAATGACACAGTGCTGCAGGCCCATGGGGACCTGAGACAAAAACCTGTCCCCATGGTCACAGGAAGACTGTGGAGGGTCTGGGGATCTTAGTCTCTGAGCACAGAACAACATTACAGGGTCAGTGAGTTACTCTCCCTCATATTGTTTTTGTGGTTTTTTGTTTTTTGGGATTTTTTTGGTAAAAATGTATCAAAATAAAACTATTGAGATAATGCCATAAAGTTCACTCACTTAAAGTGCACATTTCAGTCGTCTGTAGTGTATTTACAGAGTTGGACAACCTCCATCCTGACCTAATTTACCACATTTCCATCACCTGCAAAGAAACCCCTGACCCACCAGCAGTGTCTCCCTGCACTCAGCGATCTGTGGCCCCCAGTTTCCTCCTGTCTGCAGGGAGCTCCCTACTGTGCACATTTCACAGGGGCTGAACCACCGAACAGGCGCCATTGTAGGTGCTCCGTTCACTGGCAGGAGCAGCGTGTGCACTGCTGTGGGGAAGTCAGCGCCACCGTCTGTAAATACAGGAAGCACTTCACTTTTGTGCTGTCGTGCTTGGGCAGAGGCCATGCTAAACTTCTGCATGGTTCCAATTTTAATATAGAGGCTGTTGAAATAACATAGTTATTTTCCCATAGTGGTCTCTAAAGTAATTATGGGTTTCTATTTTTTTTTAGATTTTATTTTATTATTTATTTGACAGAGATAGAGACAGCCAGTGAAAGAGGGAACACAAGCAGGGGGAGTGGGAGAGGAAGAAGCAGGTTCACAGCAGAGGAGCCCGATGTGGGGCTCGATCCCAGAACGCCGGTACCATGCCCTGAGCCGAAGGCAGATGCTTAACCGCTGTGCCACCCAGGCGCCCCTTGGGTTTCTATTTTTTATTGGTATTTTTTACTGTCTGTTATCTATCTCCTTGTCATGTGTTTATTTTGTAGATTTCACCATATCCATTTTTTTTTTAATTTGAGAAAGAGAGATACAGAAAGCATGAGAGGGGGTAGGGTCAGAGGGAGAAGCAGACTCCCCACTGAGCAGGGATCCCAATGCAGGACTCGATCCCAGGACTCTAAGATCACGATCCAAGCTAAAGGCAGTTGTGCAACCAACTGAGCCATGCAAGCGCCCTCTCCATACTCCATTTTATGCAATAATTTAGTCAGTGTGGTTTTGATGTTATGAAAAATAATATTATGTGTTAATTAGACCTTTTTTCAAAATTTTATCTCATATATTTTTACTTGTGGTGGGAGGTAGGCTATTGTGTCCTTTGACTTTTTTCCTATTCTCCGGTGCCTGGCAGATACTAATGTCTCCTTCCCCTTCTTTTACCACCACTGAGGTATTTCCAGGGCTCCCCTCCTGACTTTCTCACCCCATCTGCCCACAGCACTGCCTCTGAGACCTCCTGTCTCCTTCCTGCTCACCCTGGATGCCTGTCCTGTGGTCGGGGCTTGGGTCTCCCCCTCGCTCTCCCGTGTCTTCACACTCAGAGGACTGTCTCCTCTGATGGTGGTTCAGGCCACTGCCAGCTTCCCCTTCTGGCTCCCACAGACTTTTCTGGAGCTGACTTCTCTTTCCACTGAAGCTCATGTCTTTTGGTGTGAACATGGGAATGAGTCTGTCAGGATTCTGTCATCAGTTTTTGTGATTACTTATTCATTTATTTTCACTTCCAGATTGTGTGAAATTGGTACATGACCTGTCTCATGTGTTATAAGGGTGTGAGTCTTGTATAGTTTTCTGTCTTCCTCATTGTGCAGGTGTTTTTCAGAGACGTGATGGGTATTTCAATTTTTCTTGGTGGATATCACTTCAGCTATCCAGACTTTTTCATGAAAAATGTGTTTAAATATTTAAAAAAATAAAATAAAAGGAGACCTTCTTTAACAATAGCTATATTTTAAATTACTTACTTTATTTCGTTTCTACTTGTATCTAACATTAGTATAAAGGGTAATAATGACCAAAGATAATTGTTATGACAATTATTACTTACCATTTCTCTGCAATTTCTTATTAATATACAATGAATGTAATTACAACCACAGGTAGAGAGTAGGGAGAAGTAAGCCAAGTTTTCTAGTTACAGGATGAAATATATTATGTAAAAGTGTCACCGGACTACTGTGAGTTCACTTCTTGGTGAGGTACAGGAGAGGCTCTACTAGGTGTTGTCACACAAAAACTTTATTTGCAATAAATAAGGAGATCAGGGGGGAAGAATTTCCAAAGCTGTGGCTCCCTGAGTGAGGGTGAGTAAGTTCCATCATTCAGGGTTAGGATAAACATTCACAAAGGGGAGGTTTGCCATCCCAGGTAAAGGTGGGCATAAGGTTGTGCAGGGTTACTGAGAACACAAGCTGTGATGTGTCCTGTGCTGTGTTAGTGAAGCTTGTGCTCCTCCCGGGGCAGAAATTTAATATTATAAGGAGGCAGAGGTCACTGTAGGACACTCCATGGTCCATCTGCACAGGTGGAGTTGGTGCGGGGGCTCAAATTGGTCTGGGCTGCCAAGCTCTTCCTTCTGCTTGTCTCTGAAGTATATGGTTTACATTCCTGTGAAGAAGAAGGGGTGTCCATGGGGGTCTTGCTGGTGACAGTTTTAATCTCATTAACCCTGTGGGGCATGGTTTCAGTCCTGCTAAAACAACTCAAGAATGTGCATTAGGTCAAGATTTACTTTTGACACAGCACTGGGAGTTTTACCACTGAGTTACTGTCTCTGATGTGATTAGACTCTTTCCTGACCTGGTAGAGACTGTTAGTTTTTCCATTCTTTTTGTTCCCATAAAATCCTCACTTCTCATGTTTTGGTATTTCTGTGTTCTAGACATCCCTAGGAAGTTCTGCAAGATGTGTGCTGGGCAAGTAGAGCCAGCAGGGTACTGATCATGGAAAATAGCCAGGGACAAAGAATCTTGGGTCAGGAAAGTTGCCTCTTCTTTCCACCCCCCGCCAGGTACCCCTAACATTTTCTGCTTATAGAAGTCCTATTAATTTACTTTAAAAATATAGCACTGATAAAATAATTGAGCAAAGTCATTAGAAATATAGAAAATACAGTTCCTATTAATTATTTAAATAATAATTTATATAATAGTGATGCTATCCATAAGTTAAAAATAGTGAAAATGACTCTCTTAATATTATTAAGACAGTAAAAGTGTTAATGTTACCTGACACAGAACCGGTTCCAAACTCAGGTTGGGCCGTTTACTGCTGGAAAATCAAAAGTCAAGAGACAAATGATGGTGGGAAGGAAAGGTTGCTTTATTCAGGAAGCCAGCAACCTGGGAAGATGGCAAACTAATGTCTCAAAGACCATCTCCCCTGTGCAGAGGAAGTCAGAGTGTTTTCCAGGGAAAGGTGGGGAAAAGGTGGGGCCTCCATGCAAGAAAAGGAGCAGTTGTGCAGGCTGCTAGTCTGATGGGGACATGACCCTGAACAGACTTGCTGGCATCATTGGCAGCTGTTTCAAATATAGTCAGGTCTTATCTTCCAGAAAAGTTGGACCCTTCATTCCTCAAGGCCAGTGGTCTGCAAATCTCAGAGAAAGTCAGTTAGTTCTGTTACAGACCAAGGGACAAAGGTCAGCAAACAAGGAGTGCATAACCTTGGAGCAAGGTCACCCTTAAGACCAGCAGGACTGCTGTTACAACAAGAGGATACATCCTCAGATATGTGCAATCTGTATATTAAAGGAAAGTGTAGAATTCTCTGAAGAATATGAAGGCACATTGTTACTGTTTTATAGTATATTTCTTTTGTGTGTGTGTGAATGATCTGAACATTTCTAAGCTTATTTTCATCTTGTTTTCACTTTTTGTGAAATTCTTATTCATATCATTTGCTTTTTTTAAATAAGATTTTTGTTTATAGTGTTGATTAGTAAGAGCAGTTTAACATTAGATCAGTCCTGTGAATCTAGCTTTCCTTTTGTATAGAAGAGTTCTCAACATTGCAAAGCTACACATAATTCCTATATTAGAATAACTGTACTGAAATAGCTTCATATTCAAAATACCTCTTTTTTATTACATGAAATGGTTATAAAAAATTAATCCAGAGAAATGAACATGTGGAGTCCAGGAAAACAAAGAGAATGGTACTAGCTAATTGAAACAGAATGCTAAAAAATAAAATCAACAGATCAAGAGATTAGGATACAAAGTCCAAGAGTAGACTATGTTTATCTCATAATTCATGATAAATGTGGCATTTAAGTCAATAGAGATATTATGGACAATAGCAGATTAAAAACTACATCCAAAATATGTTACTACTTGCATCAGAATTAACTCTGTATCAATTTACATGTACAAATAAATAATAGAAATGCTAGAGGAAAATTAAAAAAAAAATAAAAATGCTGAACATCTTATTTTTGTCTTGAATAAGAAAAACCATAAACATGTCAACAGGTAGTAGGTGATCACATGTAACTTATTTTCTAGCTTCTATTTACCAGTTTGGAGTCTGGATGAAAGATACTTTTTATCCTTAAAGAAACTGAAGAAAGTCTGATAATGTACTGCAGACAGGGGAGAGAGAGATCATTGGATTACAGAGAGGGATGTGAGAGATGAAGGATATCAGAGTGGATGAACTAGGGACACCCTAGAGGGGGTCTTACACATTCACAGGGGAGAAGTAAGCATGACCATGTGCACCTGCAGCCACAGGCACCCGATAAGATTCCATAGTTAGGTGACTTTGTAACTGATGCAGTTACAAAGAATGGATTACAATGAAGAGAATGATGACCCATGATTTTAAGTAACCTAGGAGGGACAGGGAGTATATGGAAGTGAGGGAACAAGCAAGGTAAGGTAAAAAGCAAATATTTCTTTCTTTTTCTCTTTTTCTTTCTTTCTTTCTTTCTTTCTTTCTTTCTTTCTTTCTTTCTTTCTTTCTTTCTTTCTTTCTTTCTTTCTTCCTTCCTTCCTTCCTTCCTTCCTTCCTTCCTTCTTTCTTTCTTTCTTTCTTTCTTTCTTTCTTTCTTTCTTTCTTTCTTTCTTTCTTTCTTTCTTTCTTTCTTTCTTTCTTCTTTCTTCTTTTATGCTCATGAATATTCTCCCACTCACCCTCACATTGGACAGGAGGGGGTTTTATCTCTACCACCCTGCCTCTCACCTTGTCACCTTGATACCAAATCAGAAGTAGAAATAAATTGGCTATGATCTCAGACAACTATTAAAGTGACAGATGACAGTGGGCCTCCTTCACCCTCTCAGGTAGGTTTGATTCTCTTCCACTTCCTCCTTATTGATGTGGTTTCCCCAGGTTTCCTAATCCCACACATTCTCCACCAGTGACTCCACTTCCCTCTTGATGCCCCATCCCCCCATTTGTTGATTTGCTACAACTACTCATGGATGGCCGTGACCTTCTATTGCCAAATACTGACCCTACATTTTCAATTTCCAAATAATTCTGTATATGCTTGACACTTTTTCAAAAAAGAGAATTACTCTCTCTCTCCCTCTCCTTCTGCCTCTCCCCTACTCTGTCTCTGTAAAAAACAAACAAAAACAAACCAAAAAAGAGAATCAAATCAATTATCTAATAAGTTATGAAACCAAGTGACTGCATCCACCTCAACACTCATAACAGACTCCCTGAATCATCACTACTTTTCTTCACTCTCTCTCCCTAGATACCTTGCTGGTCACTTCTCCCAGATAATGTCACTTCTGAATATCTTTTGATTCATTCTCTTCTGATTTCTCCATGCAACATTTCCTCCAAACTCTCTCATGATCTCTGTCCACCCTCAAGTTTGACCTGCTCTCCAGCCAATGAATTCTTTGTATCCCCTCCTTATTATTGGTTTTCTGGGACTTATACATTCCACCCAGATTTTCTGACTGCTTGTGACCTTGACCTTCATCACCCACTATGTCTTCATTCAGGATACTCCTGCATTTAGTTTCTTTCCAGAACTACACCACACCTTTCCACTCCCAGGACCCACTTTCATAGATATAGCTGTGTGTGGAGAAAGCAAATACATAGAGGATCTTCATCAAGCAAAATTGTAAGAGAAATAAAAAGGGTTCATTGTGTATTTTTGTACCGAAGTCCATTGCAATATGGAGCATCTATTCAAATGAGTATAGCAGGTGTATTACGGATTTTGAAAGATGCCTTCATCTTTTCTTAGAATATGTAGAACAATATAGGTAGATACATAACTAGATAAATAAACAAACAGATAGTTTATTAAAAGAACAATGTAATATGATTATCTCATTTCTGTAAAATGGCATGCATTTGGTCAAATGTGCATTTATTTAAGAATGAGGGGGAAATCCTGAAAAGATGCCCATATGAAAATCTTTACATGAGTTATCTATAAGGGTAGCTGGTAGGAATTAGCAGGAAAAGTAGCTTTACTTTAAATTCTTCTTATACACCACTATAGTATTTGGATGTGCTATTTTGTTTCATATTATGCTTATTGTTTATATTCCATTCAGAGTATTCAGGTCAAAAATAGTTTTTCTTTTTATTTTCTTCACAGAGTGCTCAGTACAGAGAATCTGAGGCACAAAGTGGTTCAAATAACTGCCACTGGAATTAAAAACTAAACATATAATCTACATATTTGGAGTCACCAATTGACTAATATTAAAAATCATATTACAGGGGCCACTGGTGCCTCAGTCAGTTAAGTGTCTGGCTCTTAATTTCAGCTAAAGTCATGATCTCTGGGTGGTGGGATCGAGCCCTGCATCAGGCTCTGCACTGCGCACAGAGTCTGCTTGTCCTTCTCCCTCTGCCCCTTCCCCACGAGTCCAAAATAAATAAAATCATGTTATAATATCCAGAGAAATCAATGTAAATGTAAAAATGTTTTATGCAGAAAGAAATACACTTTAGTAGAGATGCCAAAGATGATATCCTACTAAAAGTTTTCAAAAAAAGGATAGTAAGAAACACTGAGGACAACAGTCTCAGGACATACAGGTAAAGGCAGAAATTTAAAATGTGGGTGACATGTAAGACCTAGGAAATAAAATCATTTAAGCTTCAAAAAAATAAAATAAAATAAAATAAAATAAAATAAAATAGCACTAGGTTAAAAAAAAAAAAAGACCTAGGCAATTGACGTATGGCCTTTATCTTAGTGATTTTATTTTTACCATTACTGTAGAATAAATTTTATGTGAATGTGGTACATTGAATATGTACATCTTTTTATTTAAATTCAATTAGCCAAGGTATAACACATCATTAGTTTTTTATATAATGTTCAATGATTCATTAGTTGAGGATATCACTCAGTGCTCATCATACCACATAATCTCTTTAACGCCCATCATCCAGTTAACTCATCCCCCCACAAACCTCCCTTTTCACAACCCTCAGTTTGTTTCCCAGAGTCAAGAGTCTCATATGGTTTGTGTCCCTCTCCTGATTTCTTCCCATTCAGTTCCCCTCACCCATATTGTCCTCGGCACTATGCTTTATGTTCCACATATGAGTGAAACCATAGTATGATAGTGTTTCTCTGAATGACTTTTTTCACTTAGCATAATACCCTCTAGTTCCATCCATTTCATTGCAAATGGTGGGTATTCATCCTTTCTGATGGCTGAGTAATATTCCATTGTATGTATGAGCCACACCTTTTTTTTACTATATTATGTTAGTCACCATACAGTACATCCCTAGTTTTTGATGTAAATTTCCATGATTCATTACTTGCGTATGTGCACCATGCAACATGTGCCCTCCTTAATACCCATCACCAGCCTATCCCATTCCCCCACGCCCTTCCCCTCTGAGTCCCTTGGTTTGTTTCCCAGAGTCCATAGTCTCTCATGGTTCATTCCCCCTTCTGTTTACCCCCCCTTTTCTTCTTCCTTTTCTTCTCCTACCGATCTTCCTACTTCTTATGTTCCATAAATGAGTGAAACCATAAGATAATTGTCCTTCTCTGCTTGACTTATTTCGCTTAACATTATCTCCTCCAGTCCCGTCCATGTTGCAGCAAATGTTGGGTAATCATTCTTTTTGATAGCTGAGTAATAGTCCATTGTATATATGGACCACATCTTCTTAATCCAATCATCTGTTGAAGGGTATTTCAGTTCCTTCCAGAGTTTGGCTACTGTGGACAATGCTGCTATGAACATTGGGGTGTACGTGCTCCTTCTTTTTACTACATATGTATCTTTAGGGTAAATATCCAGTAGTGCGATTGCTGGATCATAGGGTATCTCTATTTTTAACATCCTGAGGACCCTCCATACTGTTTTCCAGAGTGGCTGTATCAACTTGCATTCCCACCAGCAGTGTAAGAGGGTCCCCCTTTCTCCACATCCTCACCAACATTTGTTCTTTCCTCTCTTGTGAATTTTAGCCATTCTGACTGGTGTAAGGTGGTATCTCATTGTGGTTTTGATTTGTATTTCCTTGATGGCGAGTGATGTGGAACATTTTTCCATGTGTATGTTGGCCATTTGTATGTCTTCTTTGGAGAAATGTCTGTTCACGTCTTCTACCCACTTAGCATAACTGTCCATAATACATATATATTTTAATTATCTACTTCTACCAGTCATGATGTGTGTGAGTCCTGCTATTGAGTGATAGTCAAATATGCCAATATGTGTGCCCTTATTCTGACCTCAGGATAAAGCCCACCTATTCCTAACATACAGAGAAGCTGGTGTGGAAGCCATAGGAGGAGCAGGAGCTCAGGGGGTCCAAGGACAGAAGATGATGGGTCTGGAGCAGGTGGATGTGGTCACAACATGAAAGGGCATCTCAGTGGAGATAATCTGTTACATTGTATGCTAAAGAAATTAGGGCACCTGAAGGATTTTAAGCAATTGGTTGACTTTGGGAAAGTTCTCTCTGAATGCTTTCAGGGCAGCATGTCTGAAGGAAGCAGGTGATATTGTCCTAAATTATTTCCCAGCACACCTGTATTATTTACTAAAGATCTTGTATTATTTACCAAAGATCCTACAAGTCTGAGGACATTTACCCAGTTCTTACAAGAGTACACACAGGGTACTTTGAGGAAACGTGAGTTTCTGGTCTGGTCCACCCAGGAATTCAAAATATCTGCAGTACAACCATAAACAAATATAAATCTTGCTAGGAAACTGAAAATTACCAACAAAAATATAAGGTGGGAAAATGATAATGTAAGTAAATTGTAAACCTAGGGCAGCATCCCAATAAATAATATATGACAGATAGGAGGAGGAAAATGGTGGAGGAGTAGGGAACCCTAATTTGACTGGTCTCTGGAATTCAGCTGGATAGCTACCAAATCATTCTGAACACTTGAAAACTCAACCAGAGATCTAAGAAATTAATTGCTGCAAATCTACAAATAGAAAAGCAACCACTTTTTCCAAGGCAGAAAGTGCAAAGAAGTGAATCCGAGGTGATATATTAGAAGAGATATTGCAGGGGGAGCTACCGGAAAGTGCTAAACTAGCTACCTGAAAGTGATATAGCCCCAGAGCACAAAATCGAACTTTTAGAATTCTGATCCAGTGAGGGATGTCCCTGCCTGAAAGGTGCTCAGCTCATGAAGTGGGGTGGAATCCTAGGAAGGAAAGTGTAGTCTCAGGATCCCCAGGGTCACAGAAAGAACACAGGTGCCTGAGTGTGAGAGAGTTCCCAAGCATTGGAGCAGGGAAGCTGGCTGTAAACAGTGAACTCAGGAGTGGGCTTTTTCCTTGATGTTGCCATAAACCCATTTGGGCAATGTTCTCCAAGCAGGGGCCCAGCATGCAGCAGAACTGCAGTGACACCCCCTCCTTCACCTAGGAGGAGTGGTGCGAGGGCTTGCTGTAGGAGTCTGCAGGGTTTGGAGACTCAAAACTGGGTTGTGAGCCTGAGATAGAAACACTCTGTTACAGACTGGATGAACATAGATTGCAGACAGAGACCAGGGAGGCAAGAGTGATTGACTGCTTTTCTGTGAGGGTGCACTAAAGAGTGGGGAGCATGAGCTTTCAGCTCTGGGGCTGAATATGGGGGGGTCACCATTTTCAGCACCAGTGTCTGTTTCAGAGCCTCTTACCCTGAGCCCACCCCCTGACAAGGGCAATGCAACTTCCCCCAGCAAAGGCACCTGAGAATCAGCACAATAGACCCCACCCCCAGAAGACCAACAGGAACATCCAGCTAATATGAATTTTACCAATCACACAGAACTGCAAAACTTCAGTGCTAGTGGAAAATAGTATGTAGAATTCATGTTTTTTTCTCATAATTCCTCGGTCTTTCAATTTTAATATTTTTTTTCTTTTCAACTTATTTCTTATTTTATCATTTTTCAAGTCTTTTTCAATTTTCATTTTTACTTTTGTATTTTAGATATACATATATACTTTGCATTTTTGGATTCCTCTCAATGTATTCAATTATATATATATATATATATATATATATATATATATATATATATATATATATATATAAGTTTATCTTTCTTTAAAATTTTGGGATCTAGTTTCTTCTAACAAACAGACCAAAATACACCCAGAATCTAGTGTATTCCTCTGTTCTGTTCACCCGTTCAATTAGATTCTCTCTCTTTTTCTCTCTGTCTCTCATTTCAGTTTCTGCTCTCTTCTGATATGTTTAGTGTATATTGTTCTGGAGTTATTTCTATTTTTGTATTTTCTTCTCTTGTTCATCTATTCTTCTCTGGACAGAATGATAAGATAGAAGAACTCACACCAAAGAAGAGAACAAGAAGCAGTACTGATTGCCAGAGACCTAATCAGTATGGATATAAGTAAGATGTCAGAACTAGAATTCAGAATAATGATTATAGAGATACTAGCTGGGCTTGGAAAAAGCAAAGAAGACAATAGAGAAATTATTTCTGGAGAAATGAAAGAACTAAAATCTAATCAGTTCAAAATCGAAAAGGTTGTTAATGAGATGCAATCAAAACTGGAGGCTCTACCTGCTGGAATAAATGAGGAGGAAAAGAGAATCAGTGATACAGAAAACAAAACGTTGGAGAATAAAGAAACTGAGAAAAAGAGAGATAAACAACTACTGGATCACAAAGGGAGAATTTGAGAGATAAGTGATACCATAAATTCTAAACAATATTAGAATAATTAGAGTCCCAGAAGAAGCAGAAAGAGAGAGGGGGACAGAAGGTATATTTGAGCAAATTATAGCTGAGAACTTCCTTAATATGGGGAAGGAAACAGACATTCATGTCCTGAAGGAACAGAGAACACTCACCAAAATCAATAAAAATAGGTCAACACCATGATGTATCATAGTGAAATACAAAGATAATGAGAGAATCCAGAAAGAAGCTCAGGAGGAAAGATCCTTAACCTACAAGGATAAACACATAAGGTTGGCAACAGACCTGTCCACAGAGACCTGACAGGCCAGAAAAGACTGGCATGATATAGTCAACGTGCTAAATGGAAAAAAAAATGCAGCCAAGAATACTTTACCCAGGTAGGCTGCCATTCAGAATAGAAGGACAGATAAAGATTTTCCAAGACAAACCAAAACTAAAGGAGCTTTGAATACTAAACCAGCCCTGCAAGAAGTACTAAGAAGGATCCTTTGAATGGAAAGACAGACCAAAAGTAGCAAAGACTAGAAAGAAAGACAGACAATCTACAGTGGCAGTGACTTTAGAGGTAATACAATAACACTAAATTCATATCTTTCAACAATTACTCTGAATGTAAAAGGACTAAGAGCTCCAATAAAAAAAATAGGGTATCAAAATGGATTAAAAACAAAAAACAAAAAAACAAGACCCTCTGGTATGCAGCTTACAACAGACTCATTTTAGACACACAGACACCTCCAGGTTGAAAGTGAGGAAGTGGAGAAAAATTTATCATGCTATTGGGCATCAAAACAAAGCTGGAGTAGCCATCCTTATATCAGACAAACTAGATTTTAATCCAAGACCTGTATTGAAAGGTGAAGAAGGACACTATATCATAATTACAAGGTCTATACAACAAAATATGAAATCTTAAATATTTATGCCCCTAACATGGGAGCAGCCAAATATATACATCAATTAATAACAAACTTAAGGAAACTCATTGATAATAATCCAATAATAGGAGGGAACTTTAATACCCACTCACAGCAATGGACAAATCATCTAACCAGAAGACTCACAAGGAAACAGTGGCTTTGAATGACACACTGGACCAGATGGACTTAACAGACATATTCAGAATCATCTCAATATATACTCTTTTCAAGTGCACCTGGAACAATCTCCAGAATAGATCACATCCTGCATCACAAATCAAAACTCAGCTGCTAGAAAAAGATTGAGATCATACCAAGGATATTTTCAGACCACAACACTATGAAACTTGAAGTCAACCACAAGAAAAAAAATTGGAATTAGTGCAAATATATGGATGTTAAAGAACATCCTACTAAAGAAGGAATGGGTCAACCAGGAAATTAAAGAATTTTAAAAAATACATGGAAGCAAATGAAAATGAACACATGACTGTTCAAAACCATTGGAATGCAGCAAAGGTGATCCTAAGAGTGAAGTATATAGCAAGACAGGACGTCCTCATGAAGAAAGAAAAGTCTCAAATACACAGCCTAATCCTCCACTTAAAGGAGCTGGGAAAATAACAGCAAATAAGAATTAAATCTAGCAGGAGAAGGGAACTAATAAAGATTGGAGCAGAGATCAATGGTATAGAAATTAAAAAAAAAAAAACAGTAGGACATATCAATGAAACCAGGAGCTGATTCTTTGAAAGAATTAACAAGATTGATAAACCCCTAGCCAGACTTATCAAAAAGAAAAGAGAAAGGACCCAAACAAATAAAATCATGAATGAAAAGGGAGAGATCACAACCAACACCAAAAGAAAATACAAACAATTATAAGAGATATTATGAGCAATTATATGCCAACAAAATAGGCAATCTGGAATAAAAGGATGCATTCCTAGAAACATAAACTACCAAAATTGAAACAGAAAGAAATAGAAAATCTGAACAAACCCATAACCAGCAAAGAAATTGAAGCAGTGATCAAAAATCTCCCAACAAACAGGAGTCCAGGGCTGGATGGCTTCTCAGGGGATCTCTACCAAACATTTAAAGATGACTTAATAGCTATTCTTCTGAAACTGTTCTAAAAAACAGAAATGGAAGGAAAACTTCCAAACTCATTCTATGATTCCAGCACTAACCTGATCCCCAAACCAGACAAAGACCCCCCCTTAAAAGAATTACAGACCAATATCCCTGATGAACTACAAAATACTAGCTAATTGGATCCAACAATACATTAAAAGGATTATTCACCATGACCAAGTGTCATTTATTCCTGGGATGCAAGGGTAATTCAACATCTGGAAATCAACCAACATAATACACCACATTAATAAAAGAAAGGGTAAGAACCATACGATCCTTTCAACATATGCAGAAAAAGCATTTGACAAAATACAGCATCCTTTCTTGATAAAAACCCTCCACAAGGAGGGATAGAAGGAATACATCATAAAGGCCATATACGAAAGACCCACAGCTAATATCATCCTAAGTGGGGAAAAACTGAGAGCTTTTCCCCTAAGGTCAGAAACACAACTGGGATGTCCACTCTCACCACTGTTTTTCAACATAGTTCTAGAAGTCCTAGCATCAGCAATCAGGTAATAAAATGAAATAAAAGCATCTAAATCAACAAAGAAGACCTCACACTTTCACTCTTCACAGACAATATGTTACTCTACAGAGAATACCCAAAAGGCTCCATCTGAAAATTGCTAGAACTGATACAGAAGTTCAGCAAAGTTGCAGAATATGAAATCAATGCACAGAACACTGTTGTGTGTATATACACCAACAATGAAGCAGAAGAACGAGAAATCCATTAATTGTCCCCATGCACAGTTGCACCAAAAATCATAAGATACCTTGGGATAAACCTAACCAAAGATGTAAAAGATCTGTACTCTAAAAGCTTTAGGACACTTATGAAAGAAATTGCTGAAGACATAAAGAAATGGAAAAACGTTCCATGCTCATGGATTGGAAGAACAAACATTGTTAAAATGTCTATACAACCCAAAGCAATCTACACGTTTAATGCAACCCTTATCAAAATTCACAAGCATTTTTCACAGAGCTTGAACAAAGAATTCTAAAATTTGTATGGACAGAAAAGATGAATACCTACCATTTGCATCAACATGGATGGATCTAGAGGAGATTATGCTAAGTGAAATAAGTCAAGCAAAGAAAGATAATTATTATTTGGTTTCACTCATGTATGGAACATAAGGAATAGCATGGAGGACCACAGGGGAAGGGAGGGAAAACTGAAGGGGACGAAATAAGAGAGGGAGATAAGCCATGAGAGACTCTAGACACTGGGAAACAAACTGAGGGTTACGGAAGGGAGGGGGGTGGGGGGACAGGGTATCTGGGTGATGGGTACTAAGGAGGGTATGTGTTGTGATGAGCACTGGGTGTTATACACAACTATGAATCGTTGAACACTACATCAAATACTAATGATGTACTATATGTTGGCCAACTGAACATAATTAAAAATAAATAAATGAAAATAAAAATAAATTCTTAGGCTTCTCTTTGCCAAATAAAAGTATTAAGATATCCCCCCAAAATTAAAAAAAAATATTTTATGGAACCAGAAACGACCCTGAATACCAAAGTAGTGTTGAAAAAGAAAACCAAAGCTGGAGGCATCACAATTCTGGACTTCAAGCTGTATTAAGAAGCAACAATCATCAGGACAGTATGGTACTGGCACAAAAACAGACACACTGATCAATGGAACAGAACAGAGAGCCCAGAAATGGACGCTCAACTCTATGGACAACTAATCTTCAATAACATGGCAAAGAATTTTCAATGGAAAAAAAAAAAGACAGTCACATGCAAAAGAATGAAACTGGACCACTTTCTTACAGCATACACAAAAATAAATTCAAAATGGATGAAAGACTTAAATCTGAGACAGAAATCCATCAAAAGCCTAGAGGAGAACAGAGGCAGCATCCTCTCTGACCTTGGCTGCCGCAACTTCTTGCTAGACATGTCTCCCTCCAGAGGCAAGGGAAACAAAAGCAAAACTGAACTATTGGGCCTTCATCAGGATAAAAAGCGTTTGCACAGCAAAGGAAACAGTCAAGAAAACTAAAAGGTAACTGAAAGAATGGTAGAAGATATTTGCAAATGACATATCAGATTAAGGGCTAGTTTTCAAAATCTATGAGAACCTATCAAACTTCAGCCCCTGGGTGGTTCAGTCAGTTAAGCATCCACTCAGGTCATGATCCCAAGGTCCTGGGATTGAGTCCCACTTCAGGCTCCCTGCTCTGCAGGGAGTCTGCTTCTCCTTCTGCCCCTCCTCCAATTAGTTCCCTTAATATCTCTCTCTCTCTCTCAAATAAATAAACTAATAATCTTTTTTAAAAAAAGAACTTATCAAACTCAACACCCCCAAAATTAAAAAATTCCATCAAGAAATGGGAAGAAAAAAGGAGGGGTAAACAGAAGGGAGAATGAACCATGAGAGACTATGGACTCTGGGAAACAAACTGAGGGCTTCAGAGGGGAGGAGGTGGGGGAATGGGATAGGCTGGTGATGGGTATTAAGGAGGGCATGTATTGCATGGTGCACTGGGTGTCATAAGCAAGTAATGAATCTTTACATTGAAAACTAGGGCTGTACTGTATGGTGACTAACATAAAAAAAAAGAAAAAAAGAAATGGGCAAAAGACATGAACAGACATTTCTCCAAAGACATACACATGGATAACAGGCACATGAGAAAATGCTCAACATCTCTCTTCAACAGGGAAATACAAATCAAAACCGCAATGACACACCACATTTCTAAGGTCAGAATGGTTAAAATTAACAACTCGGGGCGCCTGAGTGGCACAGCAGTTAAGCGTCTGCCTTCGGCTCAGGGCGTGATCCCGGTGATCTGGGATCGAGCCCCACATCAGGCTCTTCCACTATGAGCCTGCTTCTTCCTCTCCCACTGCCCCTGCTTGTGTTCCCTCTCTCGCTGGCTGTCTCTATCTCTGTCGAATAAATAAATAAAATCTTTTAAAAAATAAAATAAAATAAAATTAACAACTCAGGAATAATAGATGTTGGTGAGGATGAGGAGAAAGGGTAACCCCTTACACTGTTCTTGGGAATACAAACTGGTGCAGCCACTCTGGAAAACAGATGGAGTTTCCTCAAAATGTTAAAAATAGAACTACCCCACAACCCAGCAATGCCATTAGTAGGTGTTTACTCAAAGGATAAAAAAATGCTGTTGAATGGGCACATGTACACCAGTGTTTAGAGCAGCAATGTCCGTAATAGCCAAAATACAGAAACAGCCCAGATGTCCATCCACAGATGAATGGATAAAGAAGATGTGGTATATAAACACAATGGAATATTATTCAGCCATCAAACAAATGAAATCTTGCCATTTACAACCAGGTGAATGGAACTAGAGTGTATTATGCTAAGCAGAATAAGTCCATCAGAGAAGACAAATGCCATATGATTTTCACTCACATGTGGAATTAAAAAATAATACCGAGGAACGCCTGGGTGGCATAGCGGTTAAGCGTCTGCCTTCG